>NC_066877.1:22213111-22436305 GCF_022985175.1 Labeo rohita
GTCCCAAATTGTTTTTTTTTATCAATTTTACCGGTAGTCCACTGTATGAAGAATTTTGGGGTATATGTCATACTTTTTTGCTATCCTCACTTACATAAAAGAATGATAGTGCCCTGCACCAACTAGTAAAAAAAATATCAAAAATTATATCTTGTGTCTGAATAATTTTTGATTTGATTGTACTTCATTTTTTAAAATCATGTGACTTTCGTTCTTCTGTTGAACATAAAAATGTATTTATTTGTGCTCCACCAAAGAAAGCAGGTTTGTAAACGTCATGATAGTGAGAAAAAGATGACTGAATTTTAGTTTTTGGGTGAACTATTCCTAAGGTTAACAAATTAAACCTGTAAAGTGCTACCAAAAATTCACTCAGACACCCTTCACACAGATTTAAAAACTGCTTGTTGAATTGTAATTTTTTTAAACTTTCTACAACTCCTGTGGGAATCATTTTGGGAAACGTGTGGCGGGATTAACATGCACCACCCGTGGGGTCCGACACACCCCACACTGGCACACCGTGCTCTCCGACATGCTGCCTGGCCCCCATGCCAAGGGCTCCTCCAGGCTCCCCTGAGACAGAAGAGAGCACTTTGCTGCACCCATTTGCTGCTCAGGAGGGGAAAGCAGAAGCTGTCCTGGCCCGGTAAGAAACGGCCACCCCCCTGTCAGCAGCAGACACGGTACAGTCCCGCTAACGCCCATCCCGATGCTGACCTCGCCCAGCAGACGCCTCATCTCCTGCAAGGAGGAGCCTAGAAGCAGGATGTAGTTACGGGCCAGCACCAGTGTGGAGATCTTAGACAGGCGCCGTCCAGTCGGAGGGGCTCCAGGAGGGAGGTAAGGGTGCTGCAGTGCTCCACCTACACCGGTGGGAGAAGAGTAGGGCACCATGACCTCCCGTAAAGCATCCATGGCCACGTTGAGGTCCTGCATTCTCTTTCTCTCACGGCTGTTGATCTTTCTCCGTAGCTCCTGTTGCTCCTCCACACTAAGCTCACGAGGGGGTTTCGAAGATCTGAGAGGCCCCTGAATAGCCCCAGCGTTTGAGCCTGGACCTCCTGCTCCCGTTACCCGTACCATTCTTGGCATGAGTTGCTGCAAAGAGCTCTCACCCTGCTCTCTGCACCTAAAACCAGGCACAGCCTGCATTCTGAAAGACAGTATTAAAACAACACATGTAAGACAATTGAATCAAATAGAAAAGATTGCAGGAATTTACAGAATGTGTTGAAATGATTCTTCATTATTTATTCACAATCACGTCATTCCAAATGTTTCCATATGAAGTTTGACTTTCTTCTATGGGATGTATTTTGGGAAATGTCCTTACAATCAAACTCAAGTGGGGTCCAAAACAACTTTAGACCCATCTGACTTTAACTGCATGGAAACACCTTCAAAATATCATCCTTTGTATTTCACAGAAGAAAGAACAACATGAACAGAACATCACTGGAACAACACAAGACTGAGTAAATATGGCACCATTTTCATTTTTGGGTGATCTCCTTAAAAGCTCAAATACTTTACCTTCAAGCTCTTGGTCCACACACTCCAGAACTTCTTCCAGGGATTCTTTGAGCAACAATAAAGCAGTTCACTTCTTTAAGTCCATTTTCACCTAGTCATGAGTTAATCTTCCTTAAAACAGTAATGGTTAAATGTTAAATGCTCAATTAGAGGTTGTTTGCTCTTTTGTCCACGTAGTTGTCCTTCATGGAGATCTTTAAACTGTGGCTAACTAACACACTCACTCCCTAACCATTCGAAGAATATGAGAGAAGTACTGCTGTAATGAGCTAATGAGTTACTCTTTCACTCTCTCTCTCTTTTTCTGCTCCTGACGCCCCCTCATCTGCCCTCCATGCTAATGATTTGATCATCATTTCCAATGGTTGAAAACCCTGATCATGAGCACATGGCGCACGTTTAATGAATGGGATTGAAAATGTCTTTATTTCTGCTTATATCAATGCAATACTGTGATACTTTCTTGCATGCGTGGGATATATTGAATGAGAAGGCAAATGAACAAACAGAAGGCCTAATGATTCTCGTCACAGGTGGCGCACCGGACATACCCAGGGTAGGACTGATTGCAAAACATACAAACGGTGTAATTATCTCTTTTCCCAAACTATTGACACACTTTCATTTAGCCTCCCTGGAAACGTGAGAGGAAGGAAGAGACGTAAACAGAAAGCATGTTGTTCACGTTGAGAGCAGGAGGTGAGAACATAGAATCTCCTGTTCGTCTGGCAGGGGTGAGAGGAGGGTAAGAAGGTGGCGGCACCCGGTCCCGGTGAATGGTATCATGGCATCCATGCGCACATACTCGTAGGCTCAGACAGGAAAGAGAATTTAAAGAGCAATGGCAACGCCAGGCACCTGCAGGGCAACAGAACACAACCTGCCAGTGTGTTGGGGTGCGTGGAAGTGTGTGTGCCTCTAGCTGACCTATAAAAGACAGCCTGTGATGGATTAGAGCTGGGATGTTCGTCAGCTGTACGTTTGTGAACGTGTGTGTGAAAAGAAACGGCGACAGAAAGGAGGGAGGGCGAGAAGAGAGGGCCGAAAGGGACACCTGCTCTGACACAGAGACAGAGAGAAGAGATGAAAAAGAGAGGGAAAGAAAGAACCTGGTGTCCACCCGCAACACCGCCCCCCTCCCGCTCTCTCCGTCCTTCCTTCCAGCTTGTGGGGGGCTGAATGGGGTGGCGCGGTGCCGGGGGGCTCACATCCGTACCCCCTGCCCCCAGCACCCATTGCCTCCGTGGGTTTCATGGCGAGGCTGGATCGGGTCAGGGACCGGTGGAGCCAGGCAGAGGGGGGAGATGAGGGCTGTCTTTGTGGGGGTCAGAGTGTGCTCCGTCTGGGCCAAGCCGGCGAGCTTGGGCTGGGTCTCTGGAGCTGCACCTGGGGGCTCAATCAGCTCATTCACACCAAGCCTGTTTCCTGTGGTTACCAGTAAAACGCCTGGCTGAGGTGGTGTTCGCTTGGCACCGCTGGGGTTCCCATCTCTGAGACACACATGCTAACACACACATGCACGATAACTTCCAGAATAATTTTTTTTTGATAATTTACTCACCCCCATCCCATCCAAGATGTCCATGTCTTTCTTTCTTCAGTAGAAAAGAAATTAAGGTTTTTGAGGAAAACATTTCAGGATTTTTCTCCATATAGTGGACTTTCATGGGACCAAACGAGTTGAACGTCCAAACTGTAGATTCAATGCAGCTTCAAAGGGCTCTACACGATCCCAGCCCAGGAACAAGGGTGTTCAAAACAATAGGTCAATTTCAAAAAATAAAAATTTGTATACTTGGACGTGGCGTAGGCAGAAGTACCGACCCAGTGTTTACAATGCAAACATGCAAAGAAAGTTAAAAGCCCCTTACAAAAAAATTAAATGTTGAACGATTTTGAAATTGGAAGAAAAAATAAGAGTTTTTCACCCTACCCTACCTTCTTGAACTTGAATACACAGATGAAGAGCTAACCCTGCATAATATTTTCAACGTGATTATGTAATGCATCAAATCGTACATACACATTGTAGAGCTAATGCAACACGAGCATTTGTTGTTAAAAAGTATAGAATTGTTTTGTTTGTTTTTTCTTAGAAAATGGCAGATCGTTTCGCTAGATGAGACACTTATTCCTCAGCTAGGATTGTGTAGAGCCCTTTGAGGTTGCACTGAAACTGCAGTTAAGGAAAGGAAAGGAAAGGAAAGGAAAGGAAAGGAAAGGAAAGGAAAGGAAAGGAAAGGAAAGGAAAGGAAAGGATCCCCACTCCCAGTAGAAACTTTGGGGGCAGCCGTGAATCTGATCCCCCAACTGCTCCCTGGGTGCTGCAGCAATAGCAATATGGCTGCCCACTGCTCTGGGTGTGTGTGTGTGCATGTTTGATCACTTCTCACTACTGTGTGTGTACACTTGGATGGGTTAAATGCAGAGCACAAATTCCAAGTATGGGTCACCATACTTGGCCACACGTCATGTCCTTTCCTTTCCTTTTTTTATTCTGGAAGTGAACTAATCCTTTAATGCAATCTTATTATAAAAAAAAAGTGTTTCAAATGCCCTCATGAAATATTATTATGTTTATATTATATTATTATTATTACAATTATATTAATATGTGTGGATTGCTGTAAACTACAAACATATTTTCTGTTCACTGAGGGATGAATCAAAATTACTGAGTGCCCATGGATCCATAACAAAATGTAAAAGGTGTTTAAAAATTTAAGGCCATAAAAATAAAAATAAAAAGATTTTGCATAGTATAAAAAAGTCTTAAATGTGGTTGTACATGAAAATCAACAATAATTTAGTGTGTAAAGTGTATGGCAATAAAATGTTTTACTTTTTTATTTCTATTAATTAATGTTTTTTATATTGATTTATAACTGCTGTTAAATATATATAGCCCTAATCTCCATTAAAGGGTTACTCCACCCCCAAATGAAAATTTTGTCATTAACCACTTACCCTAATGTCGTTCTAAACCCGTAAAAGCTTTGTTCGTCTTCGGATCACAAATTAAGATATTTGTGATGCATTCTGACAGCTCTCTGGCCCTCCTATAGACAGCAATGTAACTAACACGTTCAACATCCAGAAACTTAGCATGGAGATCGGTGAAATAATCCATGTGACATCAGGGGTTCAACCGCAATTTTATGAAGCTATGAGAATATTTTTTGTACGCAAAGAAAACGACTTGAATAACGACTTTATTCAACAATTCGTCTCCTCCGCATCACCTTAGTGCCATTTTGGAGAGTATCTACTGAACGCAAACAGCATATGCTGTTTTGTGTCTGCTGCGCCATGCAGATATGTTTTCTATGTTTATTTACACTTTGATTTGAAGTCAGAGAGCTGTCAGAATGCATAAAAATAGCTGAATTTGTGTTCCCAAGAAGAGCTAAGCTTTTACGCATTTGGAGCAACATAGGGGTAATTGATTAATGACAAAAAAATGTATTTTGGGATGCAGTAACTCTTTAATATCAAAGCAATTGATGTAGTGTTAAAACCTTCACTACATGAATCTTTAAAAAAAAAAATGTAATTGTTTGCATTTTGCTTAAAATGTTGTAAAATTTATTCTCTTAAACATGCAGATAACCTGAGGAATATGTCAAATAGGTAATACTGGCTTCAGCCCCAGTCACTTTCATTGTATGAAAAAGAGATGCCAGGACATTCTGGAAAACAGCTGCTTTTGTGTTTCTCAGAAAATCACACCCATTTGGAACAATGTGAGGGTAAATAAATGATCGATCCTTAGGCCTTTCTGTCATTAAAAAAAAGTTACTGTCTTACAAAAGGAATATTATTGACCACCCATTTTGCAACAAATTCCTCAATCCATTTCCTTATTCCTTGAGTTTATGTGAAGGACAACAAGAATACGGCAGCACAAAGACAAAACGTGACAAAGACAAAATCTGTGCACCAGTGGAAATACAATGCCTCTCTGACAGACACCTGAGCTTAATTACCCAGAAGCAAAACCACAAACAACAAGGAAACATTGGGCATAAAGAAGTTGGACTACCTGTGCTAACTTTGACAGCTTGCACTGCTAACTGTTTTTCATGATGTGGAAGGTCACAACACAAGCTGATGCAAAAAATCAGTAACATTGAAACGGAGAAGGTCTGCTTCCATATTCATTACCAGACCATGGACGCCGAGAAACGTCTGCTAAATGCCGAGCGTGATATTTCAACCGCCGGCTGGCCAGCCCTTCGCCAGCTTGTGCCCGTACTGCACGTACTGCGGAGCTGTCTCGCACACCAACAAACCTGCATAAAGAAAAGTTCTAATGAGAAATTAACAGATGTCACAACTTTATTCTCTCTTTCTCTCCCCTGGAGGGAAGCAGGTGTGGAGGGCGAGACTGGAGGGCCTCAAACTCCGTCAGACGATTCGCGTTCACTTTTTACGAATGCATATCTGGTGGAGATGCTGCAAAAAAGTTGACGTGGGGGAGGTGAGCTGTCTGGAGCTTCAGAGCGCTGCGAACCCTGCTTGACGTGTTGCTCTGGGCCGGCGGCCATGGATATGAGAAGATTACAAGCTGTTAATAGGGCGGAACCAATGAGCTGAAGGCTGGGTATTGTGACTCCCAGCATGCTCTGGGAAAGGTTGGCCTGGACAGAACGGTTGGCTTCTCAGATGGATGAGACGAGGCGAAGAGTCACCCCATGGGCCTTTTGTCAAGTCGTCCGAAGAACAGTTGACACAACAGATTCAAAATCATACACAGTCGCTGACGTCCAGAGAGTGCTGGAGATCGTTCTTTAAACACACGCTCCGAAGCGATCCTGCTGAGGACACACTGATTATAGCTGTCACGGGCTACTCAGTGCCAGCTGCCGTGTGTGTCACATTTCACTAATAAGAGCACTCACTTTGACACGTCACATTGAACATATGCATTGCAGAATGCCGTGCCAAAAGGCTTCATGCAAAAAAAAATGTAAAGCTTTTGTGAGGCAGAATTCCATTTCATGCTCTTTAAACTTTTCTCCACCTTTTTGTTGATCTCTTTAAAGCACTGATTTATGAATAAATGCAAAGACCGTTGAGTTTTGTCAGCTCGCTTCATCATTCATTTCTTTATTGATTTTGACATGTAAATTGTGGGAGTGAAATGACTATTTCTAGGACAATTCCCGCCCAGAGTCTTTTTGCTTTCTACGAACACTTTTGTATCTCTTATCCACAACATTGCAAGGCTTCTGATTTATACACTGATTCAGGTAGTATTAATTTTTGTGTATTGTGCAAAATTGAGAATTAAAATTTGGCTCCCTTTCAGTTCATGGGTATTTATTTAAATTGAATTGGCCACAGTGCCCGTGTCATAACACCAAAGACTTTGAGAAGCCCCTCACAACAATCATATATGGCCAATCTGATATTCTTCACTATTAAAAATAAAGGTTCTTTATTGGCATTGAAGGTTCCATGAAGAACCTTGAACATCCATGGAACCTTTCAAATGCAGAAAAGGTTCTTTATAGCTGAAAAAGGTTTTTTAGATTTTTAAAATGTTCTTCAAAATGGTTCTTTTAAGAAATGTTCACTGAAAGGTTCTTTGGGGAACCAAAAATGGTTCTTCTATGGCATCACTGAAAAAAAAAAATTAGACAGACAGACAGATGTATATTAGATAGATAGACAGAACATTTTGATGAGTGTTGACAGATGATTTTCTGCTTGTTCAGATAGTATACTTCAGAGGTCTAACAGCACTCATCAAAATGATTGAGACAGACAGACAGACAGTGACCTATTATGTAAAGATCACTTTTATAAGGTGTTTGAACACACTTCTGTGGCTGTAGTGTGTGAAAACAGCCAGCCTATAATGGTAAAAATCCACCCACTAATTTTTTTTTATCCAAATAAATCATAAACAGTCTTTCAGAACAAGCAATTTCTGATTCTCCCTACAAACACATCATTGTAGGGGAAAAGTCCTGCCCATCTGTGACAATCTCTGCCCTATTAGCAAGTGTTGTGTTTTCTGATGCACCAACAAACACAGAAGTTTCCATAGACTCCCTCCATGTGAGCCACTGAGGACACTGTGGTTATGTCATTATTGAAGGAAATGTCCCATAAAAAATCGGTAGAGTTCCCTGTATGTTTAGGGATCAATACCAATGCTTTGTGCGCAAATGTCGGCTCCACACAAAGTAAGACATGCGTTTGTTTTCCAAATTGCCTTTCTGAAAGCACTTCTTGGCACTCTGTAAGGATAATGTTGCTAAAGCTACCACTGCCTCTGCTTGTTTTCACTGATGCTGCCTTCACATGATACCAGAATGATTGTAAACAGGAATGTGGTGGTTAAAAATTGCATATGAAAACAATGTAAAGTCGACCGCTTGATTTGTTGAGCTCATATTCACAAGCAGAGCTTAAGAAGTGTGTAAAAGTATGTGATGGCCGTTATTTTTATTGCACAGTGCTCCTCGTCTGTGTAATTCATAAACGCGTATTTATTATGCACAGTACAATCGACTGTGAAAATTGATTACTGACTTTTAAACTGAGTGTGTTTTCTGTAAAGATAATAATAGGCTTGTACTGATAGTGGAATGTTTATTTGCAAAGACCAGCACTGAAGCATGAGCTCTTGAAGCTCTGCCCTCTTCCCCAGGAGCACCAGCTCATTTGCCTTTACAAAAATAATGTGTTTTGGCTTATACCCTAAAAGTGGCAATTTTAAGAAGCTATAAAAAAATATCTCTAGGGTATTTTGATCAGAATCAATACTGCTATAACAAGGTTGAGAACTTAAAGCGGCAGATGAACGTGTGCTTAGTATAAACAGACAATATTGTCCGTTGGTGTGAATGCTAATATAACTAGCTTTATAGTTATCCCGGTTGAAAAAAACAGCATATGCTGGTAGGTAGGTTTTGATGCTGGGATGCTGGTTAGGGTAGGTTTTGATGCTGGTTTAAGCTGGTCCTTAGTTGGTTTATGCTGGTCCTTAGATGGTTTATGCTAGTCCTTAGCTGGTCATGTTGCTGGTCAAGGACCAGCATAAACCCAAAAATTGGTTTGGTCCCCTGCAGTGTTGAAGACATGGTTTCAGCCTTGGGCTACACGCCAAAGAAAGTAGAAATTTATGGATTTAATTGGATTAAATACAAGCAATTCATTCTGGAAAATGAGATCTTCGTCTAGTGAACCAGGCCATTCTTTTAAATAAAAAATAAAAAGTGATGATTTAAAATAAAAAGTATACAGCTTTTGTCAGATTTTAGTGGTGCAATTTGAGCATTATAATAAACAATTTTGATAATTTGATGTTTTTTTCAATTAAATGAAGTCAATAGTTAGCCTGGGCCACTACCAAGATGGCTGCCAAGTGAACACATTTGCTTAAAAAAAAAAAAAAAGTTTTTACAGTGTATATAGGTTACATGAATTTATTGTTCCCTATATGGTAAAAAAAAAACAATCAAACAAAAAGTAATCAACTGGTATCTAAATGATGAAAGTATTGAGACAGAAAATGTATTTATGCTGCATAATTTATAATGCATGTTCAGTGTAGTTCTTGCTCACTTTCCATTATGAATTGTCCAGCAGTTTGACTAAAAAACTAGAAATTAAAATGTTAAAAATGTCGGACTTTAGTAGGGATTTCATTAAGTTATTGAAATTAAGCATTATAAACAGTTATTGAGATTTCAGTCTTTTTTTTCATTCAAGTCGATAGCTAGTGATCACCAAGATGGGCTCATTTGCTTTAAAAAAGAGTGAACTTCCCATCCAGAAGGAAAAGTGAAGGCTGATGGTCTATGATAGATGAGCTGACAGCACATTAAGTTTGAGGAAAAGACAAGGAACAACTCACTGACTAGCTGAACAGGCAACAAGACAACACGAAAAGGAACAAGCCAGACACACACATGCACAAAAAAAAGTCAGAAACCGAAACACACACGCCCACAGTCAAGATCACAGGCTAAAGGGCAGAAAGTCACTAGTGGTACAAAGGTTACAGGAACAAAAAATTAAGCAGCCAAAGATGTCCTAAACTCATGATGAAGGCAACAAGTCTTTGAGATGCTCCATTGTTTGATAATAGCATGCGTACAGAGTAAATGAGCTAATTTAGCTTTCCGGTGTTGAATGTTAACTATAGTGCCGGTCTGCCCTCCATTCAGGCAGCACAGGGCTGATGAAGGATGGATTCTCAGACACTTGTCAAGGCGGCTGAAAATGAGTGAAGATAAATGAGAGAAAAGAAGAGTCAGGCGACCCATGCAAACTGAGAGCGGAACACCTCTATCACCCAACCATCCATCAACCACCCTGACACATGCACACACAACACACACACTATCTAAATGCAGCAATACAGAGCATGAATGTGAAAGCGTGTGTGTGACAACAGAAGTGGGCAGAGAAAGTTGCTTGCTCACTCCTTAAATTTGCTAATATAATTTTGTGCTGTAGAAGGACAGGGAATGAGAGTGTGTTCCCAGTGGATTGAAGCAGAGAGACATATGCCAGAACAGGATCAGATTGCAGGACAAAGTCGTTTAGAGTTTATCGGGTACACACATACACACACACACACACACAGAGAGTTTTTTTGAAAGGACACTGCTCATAAGATCATTTCTCTGAAAAGGTTCAGCTGGACAGCAACAAAGCCACAAACAAAAGGTCCAGCAGCAACAACCCTCATTGGCCTGCGGAGCTCCCATGGTGCTCTTTGATGTTAAGTTGTCCTGGCCCTGTCCTCTTTTCACAGCGCATCCACACTCGGCCAGTCATGAATATCCAAGAGTTCAGCCCCTTACAGGATTATCCCTTCTTTCTTTAACCGCTCAAACATTCCTAATGCACATCTTTCTGTCTATCTTACACTCCTTTGACTCTCTTTTCTTTCTCTTGGTTTCTCTGCTCCATCTGTCTTAGTCTCTTTCAGTAAACACATTGACTCTTTCAGTAAACACATTGATCCACCATGTATGAGAGTGCACTGGCTTTAAAATCATAGACTTGTAGGTGTGCACAGCACCCCCTGCAAACAAGCACACAGACATGCATACATGCTGTCTCGCTCACTCTTACTCCCAAAGGCCCAATAGCACTAGTTATAACAGAGACAGTTTGAAAAATTGATGTTTCTTTTTTCTGAATTGTTTCTTTTTGTTTTGTTTTTGTTGTGTGTGTTTTTTTTTTTTCTTTTTGTTTGCCGCACTCTAATATTTATTTTTTTATTATTATTATTTTTTAGTTTAGTTTAGTGTAGTATAGGTTTGGTTTTTACTTTGCTTTGGCTTTTTTATATTTTCGTTTGCCAAACTAATTTTTAGTTTAGCTTAGGTTTTTTGTTGTTGTTGTTGTTGTTTTGTTTGGTTTAGTTTAGTTTGGTTTTTTGAAATGTTTGTTTGAAATGTCTATTTTTTATATTTTTTTAAAGTTTAGTTTAGTTTAGTTTTTTGTTTGTTTGTTTGTTTGTTTAAACAAAGTTTTTGTTTGTTTATTTTTTATTTTTTTTGTTTGTTTGTTTTGGGGTTTTTTAGTTTTTTGTTTAGTTTAGGTTTGGTTTTTATTTTGCGTTGGTTTTTTTTATATTTTTGTTGGTACACTAATTTTTTTGTTTTGCTTAATTTAG
This sequence comes from Labeo rohita, assembly GCF_022985175.1. Lineage (NCBI taxonomy): Eukaryota > Metazoa > Chordata > Actinopteri > Cypriniformes > Cyprinidae > Labeo > Labeo rohita. The sequence goes on from NC_066877.1 coordinate 22,224,294, forward strand.
TTTAGTTTAGTTTAGGTTTGTTTTTTGTTTGGTTGGTTGGTTTGCCTCTCTCTCTCTCTCTCTCTCTCTCTCTCTATATATATATATATGAATAAATTTTTACTTTACTTTATTTTACTTTACTTTTGTTTTGTTTTGTTTTATGTTTTTTGTTGTTGTTGTTTGGTTTGGTTTTTTGATACTTTTGTTTGCCACACTCTAAACTTTTAGTTTAGTTTTTTTTGCTTAGTTTTGCTTTGTTTTTGTTTGTGTGTGTGTGTTTTTAGTTTAGCTTAGTTTTTTTTGTTTTGTTTTGTTTGTTTTTTTGTTTTTTTTAATATTTCTGTTTGCCACACTCTAATTGTTAGTTTAGTATAGTTTTTGTTTTTGTTTTGTTTGATATTTTTGTTTGCCACACTCTAATTTTTTTAATTGAGTTTAGCTTTTGTTTTGTTTGGTTTTATGTTTTTGTTTTGATTTTGTGTTGGTTTGGATTTGTTTGTTTGTTGTTTTGGTTCAGCTATTTTTAGTTTTTAGTTTTTAGTTTAGTTTAGGTTGTTTTGTTTTTTTTGTTTGGGGTTTTTGTTTTGTTACGAGCGGTATGGGTTCAGTCTATTAGGTAAATGTGTTGAGTTATGATGTCATATCAGTGTGATACTAATGTTTACATTCTTTTTGTATTTCACATACAGGCACTGCAAAATACAAAAAAAAAAAAAAAAAAAAAAAAAAAAGATGTGGTAACAGCTAAATTAATTGTTTTTTTTCCCAAGTCAAAAATTGTATTTATTTATTTATTTTCACCAAAAAGAAAGAAGTTAGAAATAGTTCCTTAGCATAACAATTGCAGGTCTGATAAATAATTTGCATTTTTTTTCTTTTCTATCTTGTTCCATCAACAAAAAAAAAAAAAAAAAAAAAAAAAAGAAAAGGAAAGAAAGGAAAGAAAGAAAATGTAATAATAATAAATTGGAAGATAAACCACAAATTAACTGAGAAATATTTATGCAGAAGAATGTATCAGCTTTTTCCACTCAATTTATTTATTTTTTTACTCACTTTCCTTTGCATGATTGATTATTAATGAAATCCTCACAAGACACTTAATGAATCCAACAAACTAAAATCTAGAATAATACAATGTATTTTACATAGAGATGTTCTTGACTCCATGGGGTGTGTTACATAAGGCTGAACAGATGATGGAGGGTGAGATAAACACTCATCCCAGGGGAGGTGTGGTCTCATATGGCCACTGTATGGGTTCCCCAAATCATCCGTCTGCTCCTCCTCTAAAATGCACTTCTTGGAATGATTATGTGATAAATGACTGACACTCACTATAACGATGACGGATCAATGAAACTGAGAGGCCAAAAAACACATTTTAGGATTGAAGGTGACAGAGTGGATAACTTTACTTCTCTCCCCCCATCTCTCTTTCTTGTTACTTTCTATTGTCCCACACTGCTACAGATGCACTTCATTTATTTGTTTATTTTGGTTCTTCTTTTTTCCACATTATTTGTGTTTTTCCACCACCTTTGATGCATCTCTTCAATCCTCTCGCTCTAATCCTTTGGGCTAACAAGGCCCGGTGTTTGCGTCTGAATGGCCCAACATCTGTGCTGAATCAGAGGATTTAAGAATGGTTTAAGATCTGAGTTTAAAACCACCACACACACATAAATATTAAACACTAAACCCAATCTGTGAAAATGTTATGCATGAGGCTGCTGTACTTCGGATAAATGTTAGCTTTACCTATTGAAAAAGGTTTCATTTACAACCTACTTTTTCTAACAGTAGCAAACATTATTATATTATATGATGCAACAGATTATTTGCATTATATAATGTAATTAAAGTACACTTGAAATTGGCACTTTTAGTTCTATTACTTGATTTGTTAGTTAAGGCCTATTAGTGTCTGTAAATATGTGTCAGTAAGTCAGTGAGTGAGAGGAGACCTTCGTTAAGGTGGACTGTGTTCAGTGTCTCTGCGGGGGAGGTGCTGCTCTGATTAATTTGGAAACGTGATAGCGTGTAATTCTCATTACCTTTCGGAGTAATTGCATTTTACACGGAGCAAATGGGCGAGGCGGCTGAAAATTACTAACAAGCAGATGTTAGTGAAGGAAGACAAGACATCAGCAGTCTGTTTGCTTTCACGGAGCTCAATCTGGGGTCGAAATTACTGTTACACTTACTGCTACTGGGTGAATGTGTACTGAAACTTTTTCATTGAAACTTTAAAAAACTTCCGTAAAGATTTGTTGATAAGCCATTTTTGTTTAATTTAAACTACTCACTTAGCATGCGATATTAAACTCCCCGAAATGCATCTAGGATAAATCGGCAAATAAAAAACGTAAATGAAACAGTAAATAAATAAACTTCTGTAATCTTCTATAATAATCAGTTAACGTTTATCCATATAAAATAAAAAATGACCCTCTTTGTGGTACAAAATTAATGTAACGAATTATAATATAATATAATGAATTTTAAAACAGACAGACAAATAAACAAGTGGCAAATATGAATATTCAGAAGCCAGCTTCACTCCATATCGTTCCAGCTCAAAAATCCCTTGGAAAACATTGCAACAGAAAGAGCAATCTGCCATCCAGCTGCTGGCGTTTAGTTATGTATTCCACCTAATACTCCTTTATTTATTCCCTCCATCTCGCAGCTCCTTTTTTTTTTCTTTTGGTGCATATTTTGTGTAGTGCAAGACTTCAAATGCGTTTCCTGCATTCTAAATAAACGATCCCCTCCTTGAAGCTTAAAAACATGAAGGTTATCTCATTTTTTCCAGAATGAAGTGGATGTGCTTCATAAAAGTTAATAAGAAAATGTACAAGGTCTCGTTTGGAAAGCTGCCCAAAGCAACAGAATCATTGGCTGACAGGTAAGGGTGTTCACAGGTGACACACAAGTGAAGAAATGAATGCGAGTTCCAGAGCTTGATGTCACCTAGACCTGCCAAATTACGGGAAAAGTCACTGGCACGTTCATTATATCATAAATAACTTGTTTTCTATATCTGACATCGACTGGAATTTATATTTTATCTCAGACTTAATCAATGACTAGCCTACAGTTCAACATCACCGGGTTAGGATCAACAATTTTGTCATTTTACGCAATACGCAATAGTGGTATTTAAGTGCGCAAAAGTTGAGCAAAAATTCGTTTAACTGCGTTGATTAGAATGAGCAATACATTAATTTCTTTCTCTCTGTTTTTGTTCATTAAAAAAATTGGTATTCAGTCGCAGCTTAGTTTAATTAAATATTTATATTATATATTATCATTGTTCAGATAATTTCATGCGGTTGATATAAAAAAAAAATCGTAACTAAAAAATGATTTATAGAATTATTCAAGCGTTAGTTGTTACTACTAAAATATTGCTAGCATAAATTACAAAATAAAATATAAAATATAAATTACAATATAAATATTAAACGATGTTATCTAAAATAAAAACAGACTGTGGTTTAAAGTCTATCTATAAGCTCGGAGCAAGTTACTGAACATTCAAACTCTTTTTAGACCATCTTTGTTTCAGTTTACAATAAGTAGACTAAATGGTGTCGGTCTGAGCACTCTCTGTTTGTTCTCCTCACGAACGAATAAGTGATTATTTGTTTCCAAGAATAGGCTACCATTATATTTTTTAAATCAACGGCGCTGTAATTTTACTTTCTTTTAATATTATTATTTAGATAGATAGATAGATAGATAGATAGATAGATAGATAGATAGATAGATATTAAAATGATTTTGACCGTATGTTTTATTTTTCATGAATCGGTCACCTCATTTCGTTTGTTTTGTTTTTGTTTTTGTTTTTGTTTTTGTCATTGTTTTTGTTTTTCCTTTCTGCCCCTTTCATGTTGGAAGAACTATGTATAGCGTATGTGTGAGTTTGCATTAATTGCATTAATTAATCAAGCACAAACAAGCAACTAAATGCATCATTTTAAAACATTTATTTTACAGTTAGGACTCAAACATTCACCGTACATTAATTTGAAAATACCATCAAAATAAGTAAATAAATATCATTTTGCACTTTATTATAAAAAATAAAAGTTGATCATTCTTCGCATCGGCCATGACGGGTAAGCTTGTGCAGACAGAAAAGATAAAAAATAACAAATACTGAAAGCCAGAAAACTTAAGGGAGAGAGAGGGAGAGATAAAGACAGAGAGAGAGAGAACGATAGTGCAGGAATGAACAGGTGCGTCTTTCCTGTTACAGACAGCGCTTGGCAAATGAATTCTGACCCCAAACATAAAGTGGGGAAGGTAATATAAAATCTCTCGAACTGTACAAACGCTATCTACATATTTACACAGTACCGGACTTTCAATGTATAATTTCGTCTAATAGTAATGGCCCATTAAACCATTTAGCCCTCTTTAACCGCAGCATGAATTGTCCGGATTTAATTGTTTGCTATAAATCTGTTTCGCATTAAACTTCATTTTGTAAATAGCAGTCCCGTGTTTGAAGGCTAAAAGGAGTAAGATATGCCATTTTCACAAACTTTATACACAGAAATGCACATGGATAACCCTAATACCTCTAAAGTGTTAGAAAACTCTATGTTAGTGGCTTTGATCCATTTTCTTCGCTTCAGAACTATTTGTGCTTCCCAAAAACAAATTGTTCAGCCATAAACTGATAGACACGATAATACAGCTTTTATATAAAAGTCTATGGTTCCGTTTCAAAGTTCTTTTATTAAAGTTCAGTACTTCATTTTGAGTCACTGGTCAGTCGTGGCATGCTCACGGTGCTCATACCGGACACGTGAGGCGGAGGAACCTGGCACATGCTGCACGGACACGGGATCCCCGCACCCCAGTGCTGGAAACCAGCGCCAAGTGTGCCGGCGCCGGCTGATGGTGCCTTGAGGAGTCCGTGATGCGGCCTGACGGCTGAGAGACCTGGGCCGGAGAGCGACGCGGCAGTGGAGACTGCCGGTGGAAGCAGAGGATGGTGCACCGGGTGAGACGAATGCGAGACAGCAGCGGGGTGACCCGGTAACGGAGCGCCCGCGGCGTGCGTAAGGGTGCCACAACTGGACGGGTGGAAGCCGGCGTGATGAGCCCCGCTGCCTCCTCCGTATATCTCGCTCACGAGCCGTTTCATCTCCTCCAGCGAGTTGCTCAGCATAAGGATGTAGTTGCGTGCGAGCAGCAGGGTGGCTATTTTGGAGAGCTTGCGCACGGATGGCCCGTGGGCATAGGGCATGACCTCCCGGAGCCCGTCCATGGCGATGTTGAGGTCGTGCATGCGTTTCCTCTCGCGGCTGTTGATCTTGAGGCGCATGTTCTGCAGTTCGGACTCAGACAGAAGTTTACGGTCCTTTTTGGAGAGCATCTTCAGAGACATTGCGTCCTCGTCGGCGCTGGAGACGCTCCGCAGGTCTGCTCCTCTTAACTCCGGAGGAGAGTCGCTCTGCGTGGAGGAGACAGCACCGGAGAAACCCACGGACTTCTTGACAGCGGACAAGAAGAGATCATCGCCTTCAGGAGAAGAAGGTCTACTGGACACTCGGCTCGTGTCGGAGTCCATGGTGTTCAGTGCGCTCTCAGCTTAGATGTGATATTCCTTTAAAAGAAGGGAATGGTTAAAAACTAAACTTAAAATAAACGTAATACGAAATTTAAAACAAAAGTAAGATCAACGCAATACAACAGATTTTAAGTAAAATGTCAGAGACAACTCAACTCAATAAACTTACAAAAAGTAAAGCTGTAAAGTTTGTTACACAATATAAAAATAAATGATGACAAAAAAAAAATTGCGAAATTACCAAAACCTTAGCCATAACAAATCACTTCACTGACGGAGAAAATTAGGCTATTTAATAGTTTAAATAATGTGGGCCTTTACTAAACTGATTTTATACTTTTATACAAATTAATCAATAAAAATGTGCATTTTCTAAATAAATTTCTTAATAAACTTACTGGTAGCAGGTGCAAGCGCGTGCTTGTGTGTGGCTTTGCAGAATTCACTCGTTATTCCAGTTCACTCGTGCACTGTTTGTGTTTGGCACGCCCGAGAGTGACGAGGGGTATTTTATAGTAGGTCCCTCCTCCCCACCACCCGGGGGCAAGTCACCGGGACAATGTCAACGCTTTTCCGACAGCCCGTCAAGAACCAATGAGCTCCAGTGGGTGGGGGTCCTAAAACCTGATGTCATTGCAAAAAAACTGAGGCTTCATTAAATGCATTAGACACACTTCGCATATGGTGCATCCTCACAAAACATCGTTGGGTTTGGATTACAGGGAGTCGGTTGAACAAACTGTGCAGACTGTACTTAAGTTATTAAGTTAGGTGATGCATGCGTGGACAATTTTTTTTTTTTTTTTTTTTAAAGAGAAAGAACTTAACATTACTGCAATTAACTCCCCAAACTCTAAATGCACTGTACGTGCACGAACTCAAATATATATATATATATATATATATATATATATATATATAATAAATTCATTATTTTTTATATTATGCTGTTAGTTTTACATTTCTCACTTGATTCTTATGAATTAGCTTTGCCAAATGTAGCTCAATAACTAAATGGTTAAAGACACTTATCCTACATATATATATATATATATATATATACAGGAGCGGTGTGACTGACTGACGGATGGATGAATGCCGATGCAAGATTTTCTTTGGTGACCGTGTGCGTATTTCCCGCAGGATTGTGCGCGGTCAGTTGCAGACACTATTTTGCGGTTTGAATGCACTCATATTGTTTTAACCCGGTGACCCCATGCGGGCGCCTGACAGCTGACTGATTTCAGCCGTTAAGCGCATTTAAATCGTTAATAAACGAGGCGTGTAAAATGGTTTTTAACGGTTATGATCTGAAACATTTCAATTAGGCCAATATGGACAAACAGAAGTTATTGTTTGGGGTAGAAGAGGAGGGTATAAACATGTAGGCGGGTTACACACAGCGATCATAATTATAAGTAATTTACATTTCGCTTATACTTTGGAAATTACTTGGACTTATCCTACATAAACGCAGATATGTGGTGAATGCGTGTACACTCTTAAAAATAAAGGTTCTTTATTGGCATCAGTGGTTCTATGAAGAACCTTGAACATCCATTGAACCTTTCAAATGCAGAAAAGATTCTTTATAGTCGAAAAAGGTTCTTTAGATTTTTAAAATGTTCTTCAAAATGGTTCTTTTAGGAACTGTTCACTCAAAGGTTCTTTGGGGAACCAAAAATGCTTCTTCCATGGCATCACTGCAAAAAAAGAGTGTATATTGGATAGATAGATAGATAGATAGATAGATAGATAGATAGATAGATCAAAAAGTGTCTGGAAAAGTGTCTTTTCTTCTGACTCCACAGGTGTGGATTTAACAGACGCATCAGTGAGTTTAGGAGAGACATCAGCAGATCAAGGTCTTTAACATATTTTCATTGAAGCATCTATGAGCTCTTGTTGTTTGGTTGTTTTCCCCGTGCGGACAGTCCCGTCTGTCTGTTTGCTTGTTTACTCTCGTTAAATACGCTTATGCAAATGAGTTGGTTTAAACCGGCGGTGTCAGAGAGAAGTTGTAGTTCAGTTCCTTCATTATGAATTCCGGTAATCTCACTTGTTAAGTGTACCAAAATGGTAATATATGCCGCGACTGTCTGGATTAGAAACGGGGGGACAGAAAGAGCCCTATTGTCAGCGCTGCAGTTTATTCCTCACGCATATAATTATCTGAAATGTCACCCGGGGAAGAATGCACACAAATTCACACGCACCCACACCACACACACTGACTGACAACTGTCTTGGGAGCAATTACAGAGAGAGAAAGACAGGGGCTGGTCTGCCCTCGATTCATCCCAACTTTGGTAACTGTAGTCCACTGAGAATGTTGCCAATTAAGGCTAATTAAGAGCATGCATGGCTGACGTCATTACCTCTTGATTTAGATCACATTGAGCAGAGATGTACACTCGTTTTTTACAGACCTGACTTACGGCATAAACACTGGCCACATTAGTGATTACATAAGTGCTGTGTGAAAACCTAATGAGCAATGTTAATTGTAAGTTTTGTGGACCAGTTTATGTGGACCCATTGTCACTGCTGAGCCTGAAACTGTAATGAAATTAATGTAATATGCATAAAATGTACACTGATGAAAAGATTTTCAGAGTTTCGACATATTTGCTTAAAACACTGTGGAGAAAAATGAAGCAATGCCAGTTTCCAGACAGCATTTTAGAGCCTATTCAAACTTCACAGTTCAGGCGCAGAAAATTTAATCAACTGAAATGACAAAAATACAGAACTGGCTACATTTTATGTCACTCAGTCTTTAATTAAAAGCTATTTGTTTAACGAGGGCCTGCCTCTGAGAAAGAGGGAGAGAGAGAGAAACGTTCTATACGAGAGCTTTTGCCACCTCAGGGTGAATGAATGTTAGCCCGGTGGATGAGTGTGGAGGGAGACTGAGTGCTAATTTCCGCCTGTTGGCAATGCCAGACTCTTCTTTTCTCATTACCTTTATGAGATAATGATGTGTTTGTGTGTGCATTCCAATAATGAGGTGGGCAGAGGTGTGTATATGTGTAAAAACTGTTAAGCCTTAGAGCTAAATTAGCCAGCGCTGTAACTGCAGTCATACTTAGGTTAATGAATCCAGCTGGAGTTAAGTTTCAGCATTTTCTGCACAGTTAAACCAAAACTAAACATATAAGCACAGTACATTACAGTACTTGGAAACGTGTTTGTTTCTGTATGTGTTTATATTTTCTATATAATCATGGATTACATTACTCTGTTATATCACAGCACATTTTTCTTGCTTTTCTGTAAACCAGAGGTTCTTTTTTATCTGATTTTTTTATCCTTTTTTATCCTGAACCCAGCTTCTATTTTCAATAGAAAATTAAAATGCTCATATTTTCAATTATTTTCAAAATAATTTCTAATTATTTTCCTCTTTACATTTTCGGGGCATTCAGAAGCAGAAGTCGTTATTGAGGTAACTTCTATCCACCTTATTTTTCAATGCAGAAGTAAGCTGTTTTCTGGTAATGTGTTAGACGTCCAGTTCGTAATCCACCATAGGGAAATTACGAGAAGAATATCAAAGTGCAGTAAACGGTAAAACAGTTTGCACTACAAACCAGTGTGTTCATAATTAAGATAATACATTAAACTAATATGGCAAGACACCAGTTTGCAATATTAAGCAGCAAAACAAGCTTTTTGTGCAGCTAAAAATAGCTGCAAGTGGATGAGACCAGAAGCCAGACACAAAAAATTTACAAATGGCTGCACCCACTCTTATGGGAAAAATAAGGTGGATAGAGGTGAATGGAAACTACACCAAATATTTTGGCATTCCCATTTGCTTCAGTAGCAAAAGCAAAAGCCCATCACAGTGTTTCTATGACCACAAGATGATATAAAAAAAAGAAAAAAAAAAGTTTTTTTTTTTAATTAAAAAAAAAATTGCCATCACTCAGTCCTTGTATTACAAAACCCACAAAGCAGCATTAACAAGTTTTCTGAAATGTAATGCCAAGGTAATATAAAATAAAATGCAGCATTATAAAAGTACTTTTTTTCCCATTATAAATGTACTCATTTTTTAAAAAATGAAAAAAAGAGAGAGAGAGAGAGAGAGAGAGAGAGAAAGAGAAAAAAAGCTTTGTTAGATTTGTGATGTTGAATCATTTAATATTTTATTTATACATTATACATATTATATTATCAGCATAAATGGATGGTCAAATTAAAATTAAAGTAAATGCAATAATTTGTTAGTATTAGGTTTGTCCCCCTTTCACAGGTGACCTTCATGAATGAACACTACAATTAAAACCTGACAATCATGTTATCCATAAAGTTTACATGGTCAGTGTCACAAATTTGCTTAAATTGGATTGGTGAGTGCTCAATATTAAATATTTCCTAACTTTTTAACAATGATTAAAATTCTTAAACTGTTTTTGTTTTAAAAAAAAACTTTTGGACTGTATATCTTGCACCTCTTTCTTGCTATTTTTGCCATCATAAATGGTTTTACACCTTAATCCCTCCTGATTCCCTCCTCTCACCATCCAACAAATTCTTTACTCTCTCCCTTTCTCACTAAACAGCCTATTTTCTTCCACAGTTATTCCAAACAGTTTAGATTCAGTGTAGCAGTGCTTTAATATCAGAGGAAAACTTTCACTCTCACCCTCTGTCTTTCTCTTTCCCTCCCCGTCTGGGTGGCAGTTGGGCTTGTGTTGTGTTGAATGCCAATAGTGAAGAGCAGCATATGTGAGCCCGTCTTAATCCTGCTAATCTTCCCTCCAACTGAAAAAGAAAGAGAATAAGAAAAGAAAAAAGAATGAAAAAAAAACAAAAAAACAAGAAAACCTTTTCTCCCAGGTTTCTGAGCCCAAATGGCTTTCTAAAGAAAATCAAAGTACATGCAGCATTTCTTCTTTCCTTTCTTTCTTTCCATCCACACACCTCATACACGTAGTGAATGAAGGTTGTGCTGATGACATTTTTAACATATGGACATCACACATTTCTGGGCACGATATCTCAAAAACAGTCATCCCCCCCACCCCTTCCTCTCCCAGCCTTTCTCCTCTATTACAGGAGTGTAAGTTGTTGGGGTCTACACAAGTCTTTTGTCCCTACAACAGCCATTAGTAGGTAATTAAGTCTTAACATAGCCTCTGCTCCCCTGGCTACTATTACACCCTGCTCAAATGGAACGGCTTACAAGCTCCTTTACACGGCTGGACAAATTGAATGGTGCTCATCAGGCTCTGCCTATTATTCCTGCCACCCCATCTGGCTGCCAGCGGATAAAGGGGGATTTGCAAGCGGTGGTGAGGGGCACGCAGACCGCTGAGCGCAGGCTGAGAGCAGGAGAAAGACCAGGGGCTTCACTGGAGGACAGCCCCCCTTTTTTAAGGTGGCTGCTTCTTTTCAGGAAAAAGCTGTGGGATTTGCTGCAGCCAAATGCTACAAATGTTACCACAACCTGCTCCCCTGATCCTGCAAGAGGGAAAGATAAAAAGGAGGGGTGCGTGATTGCGTATGTGCTCTTGAGTGAAAGAGGGGGGATGCTGAGAAGCGCTCTAAAAATGACAACAGCATCAATATGAATCAAGAAAAAGTTTTTGTAGCTTATGAAATCTGAACTTTAATGGATAGTGCATGAACAAAAAATATGACAATTGTCTTATTTACTCACTTTCACTCCATTTCTTCTGCAGAAAACAAAACAATATTCTTTTTAAAGCAAATGCATACAATAAAAGTGGGGTCTAATGTCCTTTTGGACCCACCTGACTTTCATTACATTAACAAAAACATTTTTTTCCTCCCACATAGAAAAGTAAGTCATACAGGGTTGGAAAAAAAAAAAAAAAACATAAGTAAATTATGACAAAATGGTTGAACTATCAAGTCAGTATTACATAGATTTAGTAGTGCTTTTGGAGTTGACCATTCTTATTTATTATAAATTTTATGGGTCTACATAATGGGTCTACAGCTACTTTTAGCTGTACAAAACAGCTCGTTTTGCTGCTTGATGTTGCAAAATGGTGTGTCTTACTATATTATTTGAATGTATTATCTTAACTATAAGCACACTGGTTTGAAGTGCAAACAGTTTTATCGTTTACTGCACGTTGTTATTCTCCTTATTTCTCTATAGCGGCTAATGAATACTCACTTCTAAATATATAATAGTATTATCACACTAATGAACTAAATAAATTAATACAGTAAAATTATTATAAATATTATTTAGTTTTTTAACGGGACAAATACTTTTCAGTTTGTAAATTTGTAATTTATTGCTAAAAAACTGTGAAAATGCTACAGTAAAAGCTTGTTAACTATGGGTTATCTTACCATATACAGCGTAAAACTGTAATTAATTGTAATTGAACATTACATTTTATGCAGTTTTACTGTAAAATTGATGGGTTTTATTTATTTATTTATGTATTTATTTGCAAGTAAAAACTATCAATTACCATATAATTATGGGGAAAGGACATTCCCAGAAGTCCCTTTGTGATACATCACAAATTATTTTACTTTTTAAAAGTAGTTTTATTCTTATTTTTGTTATCAGTAGTCTGTAATTGTGTTTTGTCACATTTTCTGTTATTCAGTTTTTGATTATTACATTATTTTAGTGTAATATGTGTTTATGTGTTACCCTGATGGTGCTGTCTTTTTATGACCCTGTGCACCATTTATATACAGTAGTCCACATTTGAAGTGGATCAAAACCTTTAATCAAAGTTGTCCTAAAACCAAAACAATACCAGTTCTTGTCTTAGGACAACTTTGATTAACTTTTTTGATCCACTTCAAATGTTGACTACATTATATATATATATATATATATATATATATATATATATATATATATATGACCAATAAGTTATAACAATATGTGTTTTTACATTACTTTGATCAAAATTAGTTAACCAGTTTTCAGCATTATAAGCTGTACAAGGTTCAACTCATTTTTTAAACGTCAGTTTAATGTAATTTAAGTTGCAATGACTTAAACAGCTACCTTGATTGTACTTAAAAGTGTAAGTCAGCAACTTATTTTTTACAGTTTACGGGTACTGGCCATGTTATGGACAAGCCACCTATGATGAACTCTGATTCATCATGTGTTTTTCCACAGTTAAAGGTTTTGTAGATGTATATTAAGATTATATCACTTGATTAAATATATGGCTATAAGCTCTAATATATACAGGCATCAAAATGCCATCCTGTAATACCTCAGACATTAACATCATATGTGACCCTGGACCACAAAACCAGTCATAAGTAGCATGGGTGTATATATATGTAGCAATAGACAACAATACATTGTATGGATCAAAATGATCATTTTATGCAAAAAATCATAAGGATATTAAGTAAAGATCATGTTCCATGAAGATATTTTTTAAATTTCCTACCGTAAATATATCAAAACGTAATTTTTGATTTGTAATATGCATTGCTAAGAACTCAACCTCAAATCTCAGTTTCCAAAACTTGACTGGTTTTGTGGTCCATGGTCACATATTTTTACAGTGAATTTCTGGTAACAACAGCTACCTTACTTGATATATATTTAACAGAATATATTTTTACATTATATAGTATCTATTTGCCTAAACCAATCAGTCTGATGACTCCTTAGAGGAAACTAAGAGATAAAACTGGGAAGGGGCCAGAAAAAGGACATGCATGTGAAAAACAGAGTGACACAGCTCTCGCTCCCAAAAGTCACTTGAAAGAGCATTCCTGTACTATTGCTCCCTGGTCCTTCACTCAAACACATACACATGCACTTACCCTCGTGATGCCTAACGAGGGGGCTGGCAGCTTTATTACGAGCATCCCCTCCCACAGACAGGCTGAAGCAGTAACAGGTTGGGGTTTTGTTTTCAAAGGAGAAGAGTTGTTGTGGGTGAGAGCTGCCCTCTGTGTCACCCTTCTGTTTCCCAAGTGCCTGTGCGCTGTTCTATTGTCTCTGCCGGATTCTTTAGGAGGAATGCATCTCTCCATCCCTCCTCTGCATCCTTAACGTTCACAGCAAAAAGGGTCGGGACCATCTACGTCAGACTCACACTGATTGTTCACCAAAAGCCCGAACATCTTCAAAGAATGGGTGACACTTCCTGTCAATGCTCTGCTGGAAGCTGAGGAAAGAAGAAAAGAAAGAACTGCAGTTATGACAGACTGTGATGGGTCTCTTTGGTTCAAAACAGCTGCTCAAATATGTCATATGGAAGATACGAGAAGAGAGAACAGAAAGAGATCTATCTATCTATCTATCTATCTATCTATCTATCTATCCACATACATAGCACTAAATTATGCAAAAACCCAGCGGCTGGGTTAAATGTTTAACCCAAACTTCTGGGTTTTATTTAACTCAACCTTTGCTTAAAAATTACTATATATCTTGCTTAAAATGAACCCAAAATACAGCTGTGGTCAAAAATTTACATACAATTTCCAGAATCTGCAAAATGTTAATTATTTTACCAAAATAAGAGGGATCATACAAAAAGCATGTTATTTTTTATTTTGTACTGACCTGAATAAGATATTTCACATAAAAGACTTTACATATAGTCCACAAGAGAAAATAATACTTTTTTGAAATTACCCTGTTCAAAAGATTACATACACTTGATTCCTAACACTGTGTTGTTACCTGAATGATCCACAGCTGTGTTTGTTTGTTTAGTGGTAGTTGTTCATGAGTCCCATGTTTGTCCTGAACAGGTAAATTGCCCACTGTTCCACATAAAAATCCTTCAGGACCCATAAATTATTTGGTTTTTCAGCATTTTGTGTATTTGAACTCTTTCCAATGACTGTATGATTTTGAGATCCATCTTTTCACACTGAGTACAGCTGAGGGACTCATATACAGCTATTACAGAAGGTTCCAATGCTTACTGATGCTCCAAAAGAAAAAAACAAAGCATTAGGGGGTAAAAACTTTTTGAATTTGAAGATCAGGGTAAATTTAACTTATTGTGTCTTCTGGGAAAAATGTAAGTATCTTCTGTAGCTTCTGAAGGGAAGTACTAAATGAAAAAAATAAATATACTACTTAGGCAAAATATCTTCAATCTGTTCAAAAGTTTACAACCCCTGGCTCTTAATGCATCATTTTTCCTTCTGGAGCATCAGTGACCATTTGAGCCTTCTATAATAGTTGCATATGAGTCCCTCAGTTATTCTCAGTGTGAAAAGAAGGATCTCAAAATCATACAGTCGTACAGTTGTTGGAAAAGGTTCAAATACACAAAAATGCTGAAAATCCAAAGAATCTGTGGGACCTGAGAGATTTTTCTGAAGAATAGTGGGCAGTTTAACTGTTCAGGACAAACAAGGGACTCATGAACAACCATCACTAAACAAACAAATAAACAGCTGTGGATCTTTCAGGTAACAACACAGTATTAAGAATCAAGCATATGTAAACTTTTGAACGGGTTCATTTTTATAAATTCAACTATATGTAAACATCTTTTATGTGAAATATCTTAATAAGTCAGTTCTAAATAAAAAATAACCTGCATTTTGTATGATTTCTCTTATTTTAGTAAAATAATTAACATTTTGCAGATTCTGCAAGGTGTATGAAAACTTTTGACCTCAACTGCATTTGAATTCCGCTAAATTTTATTCCACATCCTGCGTTTTGGCTAAGTTTAGTGATTGTAATAGTGTTGTGATAAGTCTTTGCACTATTATGTGTATCACTGCAGATGCGAAGGAATGCCACTGGGTTTTCTCTCGCCTCTGGCAGTGTCGCTCATTCAATTCTTTTGCCATTACGTTGTCATCAAGCCATTTGGCTGCTCTGGCCTCATAAGTGCGGCACAAGAAAAGAGCTAGTTGATTCAATTAAAGCCATACCAATTCAACTCCACTGAGAGCCAGCCAAGAAGGTTCTTTCAGAGAGAAAAGAGAGGGAGAACGCGATAAAGGTAGAGGAAAGCCTTTTATTCCATCTGTCTCGGATTTGAGTGTGCATATTAATGTCATCTAGGTAGTCTCCCATTGTGCATTTAGCAGTAGTGCTTTTTTGCCACGACAGTTTGAACACAGTATGAAGCAAAAACCGTGTTTATGCGTGTGATAGTCGCGATCTGTCTGTGCATGTGTTTGTCGCAGGGGCCAGCAGTGGCCGTTTGTCACCGTGAATAGGCTCAGGGTGGTTCACATCATTGGGGCATTGAAGGTGTCTCCTCCCCTGTTGTAAAACAAGGGTGTGTGTCACATGGGGACACAGGAGGCATTGTGCTCGTCGCAGGGGCTACCGTACCACCCAGAGTGTTCCCTAAATCTAATCCCCCCCGCCAACACCTCCCCACGACCTTGTCCGGCCCACGGCCGCAACCCTGTCCTGACCACTAACTGCGCAGGATGGAGCATGAAGGTATAAGTCAGAGATGGACACTGGGGCTCCGATGCGTACATATATAGAAAGAAAGAGAACGTGGGATGAGATTGAGGCCTGGAAGAGGCGAGGGGGCGTGTCTGTGAGTTTCCCCTAACAAGATAGGTCAATGGGATGATTGATGGCTGCAGAAGTGGGAACAAAACAAGGGGAGGTGATAAAAATCAGAAAAGAGGGGAAAGAATGGAGAAGGAACGAGGGTCTTGTATCCGAGTTAGGGACGTCTGTGCAAGTGTGAGAGCGTGTGGGAATATTTACTGCCCTGCAGAAGTGGGCGGCTCTGACTTGTTGCTAATTAGCGGGGAGGCATCTGAGCTCTGGTGTGTGTGTGGAAATGGTGAGTATGCAAGGGTTCAAGGAATACGACAGGATACTGGGGCGAAAGAATGGCTACGCTGACCACCTAAGATGACCCCCCCCCCTTACACACTCACATATACATACCTAAAGTTACAAACCCCTCGTTACTTTCCCCCGCCTCTTACAAATTGATGTAAATGAGCTGCGCTTTTAAAATAAAGGCAAATAATTTATGGGCATCTGTCAGTTTCCTGAGTTAGAAACACACACACTCCGAGGCAAACAGCAGGCCTCTTGAACTGAAGAGTTCAGGCTTGTGTTTTTAAGAGGGGTTCCTTGTCATCTGAAGTACTTTGAAGAGGATCTGCAAACTATCACAAGCTGGGACACAGACAAACAACACATTAGGACATACAGTATAAGTACAGTATGAACAACACAAAAGCTGTTCCTTCTTCAGAACATAATAGCTTTTGGTTTTTGATGCAGAAAACTGGCAACACAGGCCTCATTTTTATTCACAGGTTTGATCAAGTCAACAAGTCTTTGTGTTTCTGAAAAAAGTCAAAACTCTGAAAATCTGACCATATTATGTCAAAATAAAGGCTTTCTCTTCCCTGATAGCACACGTACATTACAGAGATGTCTATTTGACATCTGCTAGACAGATGATGCATTTATTAACAGATACCTTGCAGACATACAGTTGAGGTCAAAAGTTTACATACACCTTGCAGAATCTGCAAAATGCTATTTTACCAAAATAAGAGGGATCATACAAAATGCATGTGTTTTTGTTGTTGTTTAGTGATAGTTGTTCATGAGTCCCTTGCTTGTCCTGTTAAACTGCCCACTGTAAATCCTTCAGGTCCCACAAATTCTTTGGTTTTTTAGCTTGAACCATTTACAACAATGACTGTATGATTCTGAGACCCATCTTTTCACAGAGAGGACAACTGAGGGACTCAGTTATTACAGAAGGTTCAAACGCTCACTGATACTCCAGGAGGAAAAACGATGCATTAAGAACCAGGGGTGTAAACTTTTGAACAGAATGGAGATATGTTCATTCTTTGTATTTGCCTAAATGTTATATTTTTTACATTTAGTACTGCCCTACAGAAGCTACAGACGATACTTACATGTTTCCCAGGAGACAAAATAAGTTAAATTTTACCCTGATCTTCAAATTCAAAAAGTCCAGTGTGAAAAGATGGATCTCAAAATCATATTGAAAAGGGTTCAACTACATAAAAATGCTGAAAAAAACAAAGAATCTGTGGGAGCTGATTTTTCTAAGAACAGCGGGCAGTTTAACTGTTTAGTTCCATCAAAGGGCTCATGAACAAATATCATTAAAAAAAAAAAACAGTATTAAAAATCAAGCGTATGCAAACTTTTGAACAGGGTCATTTTAATAAATTCAACTATTGTTTTCTATTATGTGGACTATATACTATAAACATATTTTATGTTAAATATCTTATTCAGGTCAGTACTATATAAAAAAATAACATGCATTTTGCATGATCCCTCTTATTTTGGTAAAATAATTAAAATTTCGCAGATTCTGCAAGGTGTATGTAAACCTTCGACCTCAGCTGTGTGTGTGTGTGTGTGTGTGTGTGTGCTATCTGGGTTTCTTTCTTGTATTTTATACTAATGAAAAAAGACAGTTATATCACTTATATTAAGTTGTACATCACTGATCACCTTGAAGTTCCTTTCTTACATTCTTCTTTTAAAGCTTTCATGATTTCTAAATTTCCTTCCAAATTTCAAAATGCTTCTTCCAGTTTCCTTAATTAAACACGACACCATTTTATGCTCAAGTTGGACATCAATAATCTCCATGAACTGATTTTCTTCCTTTCTAAACTATCATAACAAACAAAAATGACAGTAATGACGGGGTGGTTTAACTTCTGAAACTTCAAAGTGCTGATTCAAGTCTTTCAAAACAGTGAGCCATGAGTTATAATTACTGTTTGTGAATAAGACACTTTATCCCAGGTTACTCCAGAGGGATTGTGCCTGTAATATAGTAAAAGTACGGTTACTTTGTATAAAAGAAAAAATGACAAACTTTTTTCTACCTTTTGGACCTGACACACACCCTGGTACAACCATAATTATACTCCTCTGTTTTGCAGCAACCTTTTTGTTCCTTTAGTCTCTTCTCTCACCAACCCATCTGCTCTTCTTGGCACATTCACTTACGTTTCACCTTGACAAAGAGAGAGTGAGAAAGGATCAGGCTCTAGCGAATTGCACCAATTTACAATAAACAACCCCCCATTGCTAAAGGCTACATATTACTCCATTGCAGAGAATAACAGGAACACAAGGTGGAAGTATGATCATTATGATGACAAATATTATTATATAGTAATATAATCTGTTGCATAGGAGAAAGCTGATGATGTATAATGATAATAATCATCAGCTTTCTCCTATGCAACAGATTTGAACCTGTTGCATTTGCACATGCAGACACACTGAACAGTCTTCAACAGCATAGTTACAAGGACTAATTGGTATTTCTACATGAGAGTCCATTTTCTTCATAGGGTGTTCAAAGTCAACCCAAATCCAGCAAGAGAAGCACACCATCCTGACAAATGCCTCTCGTTAGATACATCCCACACCACACACGGACACATAAGGTCAGCAAGCATAACCGCTTTCTACCATGTATTGGAATGGGGATACAGAGCCCACACCTCACACACTGTCATCAGCGAGTTAACACCCAACTCTCAGCGGTCACGCTTGCCAGGTTGAGTGTTTAACTGACAGGTGGGAATGAGGGAATTGTATATGTGTGTGTGTTTAGCAAGCAATCTGTAATGAGGGGGCAGTGTGTGTTTAGGCCTGTAATGAGGTGTGAGAGAGAAGCGAAGACCTTAATAGGCAGCAATTACTGAGTGTGTTGGCGCTGAGCGAGTCTATTTGTGTTTCGTTATATGTGTGTGTGTGTGCGTGTGTTTGCATGCCTGTGTTGCAAAGGTTACTTTGACACCTACACTCTAGCAATTCCAGCACAGAGCATTTGATTGACAGCATTTCAAAGAGATCGAACCAATTTCAAAACAAACCTTTGTACAGTATGTATGTGTGAGAAAAAGAAAAATATCCCTTTGTTATTACCTATAGTAATAATACCTAAAATAATATATATATATATATATATATATATATATATATATATATATATATATATATATATTTTATTATTGTGCATTACAAGTAATATCAATCAAACTGCAGTTAAAGTATGTCGAAATTATCCATGCTCGATCACTTTTAGTCAGCTTTGACAAAATTCCTCCCATCTAGCGCGTCTTTTCAAAGTGGCTTCTGGAGTGAAAGGAAAGTAAAAATTGGACAATACCGGCTTTTTTGACAAAAGGTGTGTAGGGTTCAGATCGCGCTATATGTGGAGAATAATGCACGGCACTCAGTTCATTTTTTATTTTATATTTTTTTGAATATAACGTTTATCGGTTTTTGCAAATAAACTCATTTTATTTTATTAGTTTCCTAACAATTAGGCTACATTTACTCATTTTAAAAAAATGTAAAAATAAAACAAAAATCATTTTTTAAATATTCGTATTTCAAAATAAAACTTGTGATTTATTTATATATCGATTTGTACTAGTTTCGCTATACATATATATATATATATATTTTGGAGGCAGCTAAGCTGTTTTGGCAATGCAAATATCTTTTTTTTTTTTTTTTTTTTGTAATGCCAATAAAGTGCAAAAATTAAAACAATAAGCGTTGGTATGAGAATGTACATTAACATGATTTTGAAACATAACTTCATGCTTTGAACAACTGTTTTTATTATTATTTTTTTAATCTTGTAAAACTACCTGATCTCATGACGAAAACAGACCTGTGGGAACTTTTTCCGCAAGACGTAAAATACGTATTGCAGAAAAGTTCCCACAGGTATATTTTCGTCATGAGATAAAGTTAAAAAATGCTGTTGCGCTACAGGCACCCCGAGTTAGAATCTCGGTTCGAGGACCTTTCCTGATCCCGCCCCCCTCTCTCTCTCTCTCTCTCTCTCTCTCTCTCTCTCTATCCCACTTCGCTTTCTTTCTCCTCTCCTAAGGAAGTCAAAAAGAAAACATTTATTTCTCATTTAAGTGAATTAGGTCATTTTGAAGCAGCAAGTAGTTTAGTAATATTTGTTGATCAAAATGGCTGTCATAGCCAGACATCCACATGAGTCGGGACATAATGTCCATTGTGCTCAAGGAGACACAGGTTCAAATCTGGCTCGCATCTTGTCCGGTTCCCATTTCCTCTCTCTTTCCACTTTCCTGCCTGATACTATTCTTTCAATTAAAGGCACAAACCAACAAAAAAGCAACAACACAAACAACGAAAAACACAAAGAAAAGTTACATGCTACGTCATCTCTCTCCAATGCACTTTGACTTTTGGATGACCCGGTGACGACCTCCTGGGGACACGCTGGTTTTGGGATAGTCCCTGGGATGACCTCATCAATTAAGATGACGATGAGTTCAACAGCAGTCAGCCACCCCATCGCCATCTCTCTCCCTCTCTTGCTCACTCTGTACATCCTTTGTCTCCATTAGTTTCCATCTCTCTGTGTGCATTCCTTCATTAGACACGTCTCTCGATCTCTCCCCGTTGTCCCTTCTTTGACGTTGTCTCACCCCTTCACCTCAGCTGAACTTCATTTGCCCTCCGCTACAGTAGTTTCTCTGTTGCACTGCTTCTGTAATTTTTTCAAATACAAAATAATTATTCTTCTCCGTGCCGGAGTGTTACATTTATTTGTGAAGACACAATGGTGTTCAAAACAAAATTCAAAATCTAATTTTAGTTTCTTGCTGTCCATTGAAGCACAAGAATATGATCATCAGGATCATAATATTATATTATATAATATAAACTTGTAAAAAACAGCTGAATTTTCATAAGTGGATAATATAATATAATATAATTATATTATTTATAACATAATATAACAATGTAATATGATATAATTTAATATAATATAATATAACATAACATGACATAATATAATAATATAATATAATAATATACTTATACGCAGCAACATATTCAAAAGTGGATTTTAAACCTAATATGATATAATATAATATAATATAATATGTTATAATATGATATAATATAATACAATATAATTTTTATATATAATATAAAACTTCGGAAAACACATCAGAATTTGGATCAAGTGGATCTTAAACCTCTTTGAAATAATATAATATAATATAATATAATATAATATAATATAATATAATATAATATATGTGGAAAAATTAGAAGCATTTTCATAACTGAACCTTTTACATCTTTGTATTTCTGAGTTCTGAAAATTCAGAAGCAGTCAAATTCAGAAATGGCGAAATAAGACATCTCAGCATGTTCGAGCATGTGTATGAAAGACAGAGAGGAAAAAGAAGAGAGAAAAGTGAAAGAAAGAGAGCATAGCTCTGATCTCTGATGAATATGTAAATCCTGATAGCGGCCCGCTCTCCAGGGGACCCCCTTCACCCCTGCTTTCCCACCCCACACAAGAGACGAGGGACCGGGCCGCACTGAAGCTTAGCGGCCCAAGATCTTCACTCCCCGGATGATAATCCCACTGTCCAAAGGCACGGATAACGAGAAGAGGACCATAATCCTATTGTCCCTCTGTGTCACATATGTCGCTTAACACACTGTCTCTCCATCACAAGACTTCATCCAGAGCTGCAACAGATTGGCCCCCTCCAAAAAAGTGCTTGTCTTTCTTACTGTCCCTCCCTCTTCCTCTATACATTTTACATACACAATAACACCAGCACAAACCGAGACCTCTCAAAAACAACACAACAAAGCATCATCTTCACAAACTCCCCAGGCTGGGTTTGTATCAGTGTCGCATCTCCATATTGCTGTGTGGGTGGCATGATTGTGAGAATATTTGTGTGTGTGTGGACGTCTCAGGTTAAGATGCACCCCTCGTCTAGCCCGCCTCCCTCAGGCCCACAGCGCTTTGTGTCAGAGAGGACCTGTTGGTATCCGCCTTTGTCATTGAGTGTGCATGTCCATGGGCATATGGTTGATCCACCTCCAATAGGTTCATGTAGGCAGAAAACAGCCATTCATACGCCTATTCAGTCAAGCTGCTAGAGACACAGATTACTATGTCATAACACAGAGGGAGGGAGAGAAGGAGGGGTTCGAGTGATAGCGAGAGAGAAGAGAGCGAGAAAGAGAGATTACTTCATAAACTTACTCTGATCTCTATGTGTGTGGCGCTGCTCTGGCATTTGAAAAGATTGAGCCATTGTCGTTCTTTCAGGCCTCGGTGCAACGCCTAAATTTGTTGCATCAAAAAGAGATGGTGTGTTTGAATGCAAGTCTGGGTTTTGCTGTTCTGAATCAAACACCGTAAGGCCTGGTGGATTTGCACAAAAATGCTAAAGTTCTGCTAGTGAACGGAATTAGCATCTTGTCTAATAACAGTGCCTTCCACTAATATTGGCACCCTTGGTAAATATGAGCAAAAGCAGCTATGAAAATAAATCTTTTTGATCTTTCATTCAAAAAAAAAATAAAAAATAAATAAAATTCTAACCTTTCGTTGAAGTAAAACAATTAGGAGTAAAAGATCTCTGAAGTATATTTCCATTCATATTTCCATTTTTTTTTTAGCACACCAGGGTGATTAGGAGCATGAAATTGTGTAGCCATGACTTCTTGTTCCACAGGATTATAAATATGAGAAACACAAAGGCCAAATTCCCTTAATCATCCATCACAAGCAGTAATACCAAAGAATATAGTTCTGATGTGCAGAACAAAATTGCTGAGCTTCACAAAACAGAAAGTGGCTGTAATAAAAGAGCTAAAGCATTGAAAAAAATCCCCATTTTTATAATTAATAAGTTCCAATCAACTAAAGATGTTACAAATCTGTCTGAAAGATCAAAAGGATAAATAATGCAGATTTATTTTCACAGCCACATTTGCTCATATTTACCAAGGGTGCTAATATTAATGGAGGGCACTGCATGTGAGATTTTTGCAATACTTTCCTCATCAAAAGTCAGTGTATAAGGCAAATCTGAGGAATAAACACTGGTAAAAATGTGTGAGGTTCATGAAACCTAGCATTATTCAGAATTCATGCGCTAGCGAAAATTTTACGAGTTTGTCATGTTCAGGTACTTTGTTGTTGGAAAGAACAGGAATCATGGAAGACAACAGGCAGCATTAGCCATGGTGCATTTGGACAATATCAAGACAGCTTTTTGGCAAACAACTTCATCTTCCTGAAACCTTCCTAAAAGTGTGTATTAAAGTTAATTGGGTCCAATTTTATTTAAACCCCACTATTCTTTAAAATATACTGACATTGGCCTTGTGGCGCCGTCTTAAAAGGGTCATCGGATGCTAAGTTCACTTTTACATGTTGTTTGAACATTAATGTGTGTTGGCAGTGTATGTACAAATCTACTCTATAATGATAATAATCCATGCAGTGGTTTTTAATTAATCTGTAAAAATAATATTCCTTTTTTCAAAACAAGCCATTCTCAGATGCCTGTCGTTGTGGCATCACACTGACAGAGGCCGCTCCCACGATAGTTGATTGACATAAGCTTACCTCAGATCAGCTGTAACAGTCCACTCTCTTTGTTTCAATGCCGGAGCAGGGATGTAAGTTAGGCAAGAATATCTCCGATTGAGCGATTGAGGTGTTGTGTTGCTGGATGTAATAATGAATGTAGTGGTCATCATTTACTCCCGACATCTGAGCCGATGAAGATGCAGTAGATTACATTTGTTTGTGAAGGGAATGCGCCTCCTGATCTACATATATCCGTCTATGTTCGCGAGAATCATTCATGATCCAGCTTCACCTACAGCAGAAGTGAGTATAAGGGTTTTTTTATGAATCCTTGCGATCGCCTTTCCTAATAATGTGTTAGTTAGCAAGTGGGCATCTGATGACCCCTTTAAAACATTAGCCGGCTAAACGCGGCTAAAGTAAACAGGCTCGTCTCTCCACAGAGAGAAGAGAGGGGTGGGGTAAGCTGAGCTCATTTGCATTTAAAGCAGCCTCGACCAGATTGAGATGATTTTTGCAGAGCTTATTTTGGCACGGTAAAAAAGGGTGTTGCTTTACACAACCATTGAGAATTTTTAACCAAAGTATATTATAGACTTTTCATTAAGACCCTAAAGAATCATATCAACTTGTGGAAAATGGGCATCCGATGACCCCTTTAAAACATTGTTCTGCATCCTGACCAGCCTGATACAACAACAGGCCTATATGTTTTCCAGCCAATGGCAGACAAGGGAATTGTTCAGGAAACCAAAACAATCAATATTTTAACATTTCTTTTTGCCACTATTTGAGGCACATACAATATACACAGTGACAAAAAAAAAAAAAAAAAAATGGCACGTAAATTTCTGATTACTTCATTCTTTTATAATATTATATCCTTGAAGTGTCCTCTTTTCTCTGTCCAAATCACTGCATATATAAAGTTCACTTTCCTGACCTCTGCGCTGTCTACTTGTCTAACTGACTTGTTTGTCTCTCTCTCTCATGGCTTAGTGCGGTCTTCATTATACTCAGCATGTCCATCCTCAATCACCTTTTCTGCCCTCCTAGGACAGAAAACCTCTTCCTCTGACAGTAACGCCCATCACCGTGTCACTTCCTCTCATTATGATGACCTCCCGTTCTTAGGCCCCAGTCACTTGTTCACCAACAGTGTCAACACTGTCATTAAAGGCACATTGTCCTTATTAATTAATGAGTGCTGTTGTTTTTTTCCTTCTCTCCCTCTCTACATACTTATTCGGGCAAATGCGGATTAACATATTCATGAGTCGGCCAGCTTTGCAGCAGCTTGCTCGCGAATGGGGCGGCTCTGTTTAGCCCCTGTGTTTTTGTCTTCCTCCATACCTAACCTCGTTTGCTGGGCAGATCCCTGAACCATTAGAGCTCATGATCCCTTTATGCCAGCGAGACTCAGACAGGAGGGTCGGGTTATGAACCCAAACGCTGCTGTTTCACGCACCAGTGAACACACCCCGGATAATAAGGCTCAAATGCTAAGTGTTACAAACTGATTAAAATGTCTGTGTTACAACTTTATCTAGCCACAATAAACAATGCTCCTCCACCACAATCTGCGGCAGCTTCTGATATTGGCCCAGAAATGTTCAAACGTTCCCAGCCGCGGTTATTTTGTCGGGTGAATAGACAAAAAGATGCTTATTTCATCACGTCATATGCAGGAACATGATCATTAACTAGCATTTAATCCCAGATATCATAAATGTTAGAAAATTATTTTTTACAAATATGAATTAATTCTTCACTGCAAACCTAAAACCCTTGCTGCTTATTTTGCATTTTAATCTTAGTATATGACATGAATATATAAATACACTCTAAAAAATGCTGGGTTATTTTTATTATTATTATTATTATTTTTTTTTTAAACTCAAACGCTGGGTTTAGTCCGTTGGGTCATTTTACTGAGTTATTTTTAATATTTTTACCCAGGTGCTGGGTTATTTTTTTTACCCAAATCCTGGGTTCAACTTTTTGGGTCATTTTATTGAATTATTTTTTTAATATTTTTTTACCCAGGTGTTGGGTAATTTTTCTGTAACTAAGTTGCTGGGTTTTTTTTCTACCCATCCACTGGGTTAAGCCTGTCTCTGATGAAACAACCCAGCTGCTGAGATACAGTCAGTCAGAGCGTTGACTTTTTGAGTCCTCTACAGGCGAGACCGGTTCTCAGCGCTGCCAATTTGGTGTACTTTCTCAGCAAAACATTTTATTTCACTTCACATGATGGAAATGCCTTTTGCCTTGCATAAAAGAAATGGATTTTATTTGTTATTGTACTGCGTTTAATTTAGTATAATATTAAAATATGTTCTCTAATGTCAGTACTGTTTGTTTATGGGCAGGTTTTGGAGTCAGTCACAGCATCTTTCAGCTACGAGTGAAACGTGAGGCCGCGGTCTGAAGTTCACAGTTACACCGGTGAACAGCAGCCCTTCACCAGCTCAGATTTCGGTGACACACCGGCATGAGAATTAGTGCTATTTCGGTAAAAAACAATTACAGAGAACGGTTGAATACACTAAAATTAAAATGCTACTAAATGCTATTTAAATGTTACATTTTTATATCTAAAATGCTTTAAATTTAATATTGTAAACTAAGTTCCAGTCCATTTTAAACCAGCAATATAATAATTTTTAAACATTAGTTGACTGAAATAAAAACCCAGCATGTGTTCTGTCCAATATTTACCCAGTGCTGGGTTGCCAAATAACCCAAGCTGGGTTGTTTTTAACCCAGCATTTTTTAGAGTGTATATTTGATTTAGGGATACACAATATATCAGTAGCATATCAGTTTTATTCATTATTGTTTTTTGTTATTGTTTTTAGGTTAAATAAAACTGTTAAACATAATCTTTAACAAATCTCATAATAAATATCCATTCTTCATAAAGTACATTATAATGTTGTAATGCCTACATTTAACCCAGTATAGATATATTGTGTTAAATGTGCAACCCAGCCTTCTTGGTAGTTTTGTTTAACTCAACTATTGCTTAAAATTACTATGTTTCTTGCTTAAAATTAGCCCAAAATAGGTTGGAAATTAACATTTACTAATATGTTTAATAAATAAACATTTATTAATAAATTGAATAATTTTTTTAAATTGCTTATTAAGAAGTGTTCACCTTTTGATTATTGCTGATGTCTTTAGTAATTACATGTCTGATTTTTAATTTACAATTTACCTATTTTGGGTTCATTTTAAGCCAGCCATATAGTAATTTTTAAACAATAGTTGAGTTAAATAAAACTACCCAGAAGCATAGGTTAACACATAACTGCTGGAATGAATCAACCCAGCAAATTCATATATTTAGCATGTACTACATTATGTTTGTGTGTTTTATTTTTAATGTACAGTATTAAGACAAAATAGCATAAAATGTCATTACTGTACATTCATCAGTTATCAGCCATAACATGAAAAAAAATGTCAGTCAGAATTTAAAATCAATGAATCCCTAATTTGATTTATATATGACAAATCCATAATCTGAAACAAATGTACTTGGTAACTTGATAAGAAAGTATTAGCACTTAATATATAAATATTAAGGATATTAATACACAAGATATTGGTGACCATATCTATATCACCCAGTAAAAAAAAAAAAATTCTTTCAGTTTAAAGTTAGGATGATTTTAAAAGATGGCAATGTCAGGATTTATTTATATATTTTCTTCTAATTAAAATAATCTTCTGTTAAAAGGTTTTTTTGAAACACTTAAGACAGTTTTTTTTCCACATACACTCTTAAAAATAAAGCCTCCTTATTGGTATTGATGGTTCCATGAAGAACACTGAACATCCATGCAGAAAAGGTTCTTCAGATTTGTAAAATGTTCTTCAAAATGGTTCTTTTAAGAACTGTTCACTAAAGGTTCTAAAAATGGTTCTTCCTTTTGGAATCTTTATTTTAAAGAATGTCCATTCCTAATTTTATTCAAATTCCAGATCAAAACATTCATTTTAAACGACTCAATGTCAGAATGTAAAAATTACTGTGTATATCCACAGAAAACGTATAGCGAAATGTGAAAATTTGCCAAAGTGTAAGGTTCTTGTGGGTCTGTTTTACTGCAAAGTGTTTTGGAGGGAAATTATTAAAAATGAGGAAGGCCTGTATTTAAGTGTTTTTTCTGGCGCTTTCAATTTCCCAAGAAGCAAAAGCAACATCCCCTCTTATTACCCATTATTAGTTGTGTCCATCACAAAGCCTTGCTAACTGCTAAACACACACACACAAAGACAGACACAGACATAAACTGAATCATTCTCTCCCTCCAACTCACTGGCCCTGCTTACACGTTTACTCATACACACTAAAACAGTCTCTATCTCCAACTCTATGCCTCTTGCCTGTACACACGTGCACACACACACATACAAAACTAGCACTCACCAATTTGTAGCCTGCACAGTCACATTGTTTGTTGAGGCTTGCAGTGCAGGCCGCTTCGTTAGCTTGGCCTTTAACGAGCTGCTTAATTGAGCTGTCTAGCGGGCCACCTGTCGCCCTGCACCTCATTAGCATACTAATGCTCCTACATTGTGCTGCAGTGACAGCCAGAGAGGGAGAGCGAGAGATGCTGAGTGAGATAGAGAGAGGCTAAGAGAGAGAATTGAAGGATAAAGTGGGCGGAATGGAGATAGAGATGTTATGATTAACCAATTTTTCACAATTACTCAAAAAAAAAGAATATTTAGGTGCATTAATGTGAGAAAATTATG
The DNA here is from genome assembly GCF_022985175.1 of Labeo rohita. NCBI lineage: Eukaryota > Metazoa > Chordata > Actinopteri > Cypriniformes > Cyprinidae > Labeo > Labeo rohita. The sequence continues at coordinate 22,253,001 of NC_066877.1, forward strand.
CATATTAGACTAGAATTAAACCATAACGGCATTCCCACATAAGATTTTTTCATATTTCCCTGTTCGAGTATTATAACTTAACATGAAAAACAGAAGCCTAAAGGTGTTATCAGAAAAACTCTGCGCAAGCAAATGATACAGCTTTTGACAGCCTAAATTAATCTGATCAACGATTCATCTTATCACTGAGCTGGGTGTAATTGGGCAATGCTAGTGCAATAATCGTGGAAAGGATTAATAGGCTTTTTCACCTTTTTACTGGGTGCACACATAGTTGCTCAAGTGCCTGCTTTCATTCAATTCATGACATGCAGCTGCAGCAGCAAAGATCTACCTGCCAGAGAGACAGAGAGAGAGAGAAGTGCAGTGTTTTTGTGAATGGTCAAATGGCTTGACAGGTATTGTTGTGTGTGATTAGAACATTCAGTACAGCCTTGGGCTAAATTTGCCTCTAAACACACTGTAAACCGAAGAGGCCTTTAGACCCAGCGCGGGACACACACGAACATGTGATTTACATACTTGTTCTGTCACACACAGAATAAACTTTTGAAGACAAGCTGTACACTTACAGACACTTTTTAGCCCTGACCCTCAGAGGCCAAGTCCCCACCAGATGGAGAGCCGTCCACCTCCACCACTGATGACCATGAACTTTGACCTGTAACAGGCTGACCACTCACACTGATCGTCTGACGGATACCCACACAAAGTAAACAATCACACTATTTGGCCAGAGGGAAATATTCGGTGGTGAGAGTCTGCCAGGAGTTCATTATATGATGAAGGATTCTCACTCCCACTTAGCCATTGCAGCAGGTGTGAATAATTGCTCCAAAACAGCCCTGAGAGACACTTAGAAAGGAAAGACAAACACGATGACACTTAGCAAATCAGTCTGAAAGACTAAAAAGTACTTCCTGTTTGCAAAGGAAGCCTCTAAGCAAGCTAAAAAGCTAAAAGTCCAAGAGTACATTTGCATGTGGGCTCGTGCATTTGACGTGCACTAATGTGACAGCAGAAAGCTGGCACCGGGAAACCAGCACACAAAAGATGAGAGGCACCACACTGGGCGACCTGCTCTGCTCTTTTTCAGTCCTAGAGAAAAGTGTGAAATACTTTACCTTACTGCTAGAGGACTGATCCACAGATGCCTAATCAAGTAAAATATCATTTTATTATTATTATTAAATAATAATACATTTATTTAATAATACATTAATAATGAAACATATTTTAAAAGTTTGTGTGTGTGTGTATACCATTACAGTTAAAGGAAATGTAACAATTTAAATAGAAAATTATATTATAGTGGAAATAATATTTTAATAAAAATTATAAAAAATATGGAAATATAAAAATATTAATTAAATATTAATAAAATGTTAATTAATAACAGAATGCACTTTTAATTTTCTTATCATGCAGTTTTCATTTTTTTTGTTTCAATTTTTTTTGTGTTGCGTTTAGTGGAGCTATTAAAACATTTTTTTTAAATGTATATTTAATATATAGTTACATTTTGCACATATGTCCAATCATGTAAAATACCACTTAATTAATAATAATAATAATAATAATAATAATAATAATAATAATAACAGTGAATATTATTGTAATAATTAAAAACACACACACAATATATATATATATATATATATATATATATATACACACACACACACACACACACACATATATATATATATATATATATATATATATTTTATACTATATTTAAGTGCATCCCAAACCAAACTGATTTAATTTTTTTTTTTATTATTAAGTTTTCATATTTATGGTGTTGAATTTAGTGGAGTCATTAACACTTTTAAAACAAAAAACGTTTGCATTTTCATATATAGAGTATATATTTTATATATATTATTAGAGATAAACTTTGCACAGATGCCTAATTATTAAAATTACCACTTAAATAATTAATTAATAATAGTAATAATAATAGTACATATTTTTGTAATAATTAAAAACATGCACACATATATATATATATATATATATATATATATATATATATATAAACGGAAATATAATAAACAATTATTTATTACTATATTTAAGTGCATCCAAAACCAAACTGATTTTAATATTTCAATTTTTTTTTCTTATCATGCAGTTTTCATATTTATGGTGTTGCATTTGGTGAAGCCATTAAAACATTTTTAAACATTTTTGCATTTTCATATACAGTATATATTTTACATATATCATTACAGTTACATTTTGCACAGATGCCTAATCATTAAAATTACCACTTAATTAATTAATTAATTTACTATAATAATAAATACTAACAGTGAATGTTTTTTGTAATTAAACACACACACAAATATACATATATATATATAAATGGAAATAATATATAATAATATTATTTAAAAATAAAAAAGTTTAATTTTCAGTATCTGCATTTTTGTCAAGAACAAAAATAAGTGTCAGCTGATCACATTGTCCATTGCTGGACAAGACTGATCTTTACATAAAGAAAAAAATCTGCCTGGCCGTTGGTAACAACCTTTATATTCTACATTCACACTATTGAGAAGCAGGGCAGAAAAAGGCAATGGCCATAGAAAAGAGGTAAGAAAAGAAACTGAAAGGTGAGGGGGTGTTTGGGAGTGGGGGGAGGTCGTATCTGAAAAGGTGGCTGTGGAAATTTAGGGGGGACAAAGTCACATCCATGCCGCACACCCATTCAATTCTGCTGGTAAATACTAGGTCCGGACAAACCACCATATGCTAATCAACACAGCATTTACACGTCAAAATCAGCATCTCTGTCCCTCTTGCTCCCGAACTCATTCTTCCAGCTCTTTCTTTCCTCTCCTTTTCCCCCTCACCCCTCGTTAATTACCGTATGTCTTTCGCTTTGATAGAGAGTCTCTTACACGAATTAGTACAATATTGCCACCCCCTTTAAAGCCCAACCCCCCCAGCGCCTCCTTCTCCCCCCCCATCTTGTTGGATTGGGCCACCTTGTACACGTATTGGTACCGGGTTTTTCAGTATAACACTTGTCAGAGGCATGCATATGGAAATGCAAGTCTCCATTTTAGCTGCTAATTCTGCAGTCCCTCTAAGGCCCCTTGCTGTGTGCCCCCCACTATCACAACTAGGGGATGCTGGGACCTCATGCTGGGGGCAACAAGGCGTTGCACTATTGAGGGATGGACAGGGGTCAGTGCAGGGGTACACTAACAGACAGAACACACTTCTCTGGTCAAACACCAGCACACCCCTGTATTACGGAGCTGGAACGTCTCGGCCCGACACTGACCACCTGCCATATTTATAAAACAGCTGTGGTTAAAGCATGGAGTGGAATTGTGGGTTAATATATAAAATAAAAACAAAAAAATTAAATTAAATTAAAATTAAAACCGTTTTCTGCATAAAACGAAATCTTTTACGCAAACAATAGTGGCGTAAAACTGAACAATGACCCTTCTTGTGTCTTGAACGAAAAAAAACAACTTAAAAACCTTTCAAATGGGCGGAGGACGGGGGAATATGATGTCATGAGAAAAAAATGCCCTTTCATTGTATAGACTAGTACGACCTCACTGTAGTAAAAAAGCCTCTCAAGTGCATAAGCCAATCAGAATAAGAATAAAAGAGAACACAGCACCTAATCCGCAGCCTGCTATCAAACAGGCCTCTTCTGCACAAGTGTGAGAGGTTGTGAAATGCTCTCTCCGGGTGTACGTGTGTGAAAGCGAAGGTGTTTGTGAGAGAAAGTGAAATGACAAGTGTGGGTGTGTGTGTGTTAAAGAGAGTGTGTGTGACTGGCATGCTCTTGACCTGCGGCTGTATGCTGCTAATCCTCTGATCAGGATGCCAGGAGGACCGCGGGGCCTCAGGCCTCAGTCCGGCCCCTGATAGACTGCCTTACACACAATAACACACCGAGACCTCAACCATTTACATCCCAGAACCGCAAGCCTGTCTCACGCTTACACGGCCCATACATTTATCTCTAGACAGGTGGAAGCCAGACGCCTACAGGAGGAGAGAGTTACTGATTTCAGAACTATTTTGCACCATTTTGTAGTTTATGTGTTTGAACTCACCAATGCAACTAGACGTAGATGAGATGAGAACCAAGCTTCTGTTTTGAAGAAAACAGTTAAAAACCAGAAAAGAAGTGCAAAAGATACACAAATACTGGTCAATGAAACTTTCTTAGCATCTCTAGGTCATTTTTTGTTATAAGGACTGGTTTAAGAAAGTTAGTGTAAAGAAACCAGCTGGCTGAGAGTGTAGAGAAAGCATCAAGTGAGTGTGTGTTTATGCGTAGATTGGGGTGGGGGGTGAGGAATCTCAGACTGCCAGGCAAATACTTACCATTTGTCTGTGTAAGAGTGTCTGTAGGCCCCCAAATCCCTGCGTTTTGTACGGACAAATTGGCAGAACGCGGGGTCTTATTTGCCCAGCCTCTCTGGACGCTTGTGGAAGCGGGTAGGCTGATGAGAGGTGGGTGGGAGAAATCCCCATCAAAGAGTGCCGTGCCTGGGAACAGAAGAACTAGATGCCCTGGTCTGAGAACCGGCCTCTGTCAGAAAGAACGAAGTCTAAAGTAAGCAGCAGGGAAACACATCTGCCTGGCCTGATCTGACCCTAAATGAAATGAAAAGAAGTAGTGTATTCTCCAAAATTATTTGGAGGAACCCAAATCAATATATTAGAATGTTTTCTGAAGGATCATGTGATACTGAAGACCAGAATAATGGCTGCTAAAAAATTAAGCTTTGCTGTCACAAGAAAAAGGTACATTCTTAAACCTGAAAGTAAGCGTATGGGCAAGACGTCCGGTTCATTAGCCGCTGTAGGGAAATAACAACAAGAATAACAACGTGCAGTGAACAGTAAAACTGCAAATAAGTGTGTTTTTAATTAAGCTAATACATTACAATAATATGGCAAAACACAGCTATTTACAATATCAAGGAGTAAAACCAGATGTGTTGCACAGCTAAAAATAGCTGGACACAGATGAGATGGGAAGGCAGAGCCATAAAATGTACAAATGCCCATGGCTGTTCTTACGGGAAAAATAAGGTGGATATTAAAATGGAAAAATCTTATTTTCAGTAGTAACAATATCTCACAATATTAGTGTTTTACTCTACTTTTTCAATTAAGACTTTGTGAACGCGAGACTTCTCTCAAAAAATATTTAAAAATCTAGTATTGCGAGTAAAAATATACATATTTTAAGTGTGTTAAAAAGTGTTAAATGTATTTGTCTGAAGTGACACATATTTTGACCAAATATAAGCAGTTGTGCTCAAAATTATTCATACCCTTGGTGAATATGATCAAAGGTTGTGAAAATAAGTCTGCATTGTTTATCCATTTGATGTTTCATTCAAAAATTCATATTCATTTGCTAAACATTACTGGAACTTCAAACGTGTCTGGGTTGGATGAAACTAAAAAATTAGCTTTTTAGCAGCAAACAATCAAGATGGGTTTGGTGCACATCAAAAAAATATATAAAGTAACCCATGTGTACAATGAAATATACTGCTGTATCTTTAATGTTGTGGGCCTATTTTTCTGCCAGAGATTCTGGATATCTTGTTCAGATGGATGGAATCATGGATTCTAACAAATACCAACAGAAAAAATAAAAAACTGACTGTCCCTGTTAAAAAATCCTATAATGAGCCATGGTTGGATCCTCCAACAGGACAATGATCCACAAACAGACATCAAAATCAAAACAAAAATGGGTCATTGAGAACAAAACCAAGCTTCTGCCATGGCCAACCCAGTTCCCTGACCTGAACCCTATAGAAAATGAGTGGGGTGAACTGAAGAGTAAAAACACCAACATGAACTCTGAGCCGTTATCTTGGCAAAAGAAGGTTTTGAGGTATGAATATTAATTGTGGCCAATCTGTAATAGAGAAAACATTTTTTCATAATGAGATTTCTCTTGTCCTACAATGAAGAGTTAGATTTTTGTACAGTTTTAAAATAAAAGATCAAAAGGATTAATGATACAGATTTATTTTCACAGCCTTCTTTGATCATATTTACCAAGGGTATGATTTATTTTGAGCACAACTATATATTGGGTGTGTGTGTGTGTGTTTGTGTGCACTTCCTATAAAGTCATACCTAAATAACATGCGGGTGGGTGCTCAGGAAATGAGTCTGTGTGGGCAAATCGCAGGTCTCTTTGAGGTGTGTGTAGCCTTGCATGATGCCATATGATGATCGGTGACTATAGCTAGTCATGTGACTAATCCTGTTAGTCAAAACACACCCGTTTCCTTTTTCTCACCGTCTTTCTGTCTCTCATTAGTTTCCGAGACACACTTTTTCTGCCTCCACCATCTGATTTACTAACCACAGACAATCACTTTAGAAATGAACTAAGAGTATTTAAACTTATGTATGTCAGATGTATTCAATTTTATTATAGTATTTTTCCCCCTCTTTATGGTAGGGGAGAGTGGGCTATGACAGTTTTTACTTATACCATATACATCACATGAAAATAGACTAAAGTGCCAGGAACAAAAAATATATATATAATTAAATTATGACTATTATATGACTTATAATATGTAATCTGACTTAAGAAACATGACTTCTAAAGAACAAAGAGGCCTAGTGATACAACTTGCCTCACATTAGGCCTAAACTGCATCAAGGATAAGTAAATTATACAAACATTCTAAAATATGAACTATAGAATAAACACAAAGAGAGAATTTTTTTAAAAAATGTGTAAATGAATACCCACTAATATTTTATCATTTTTGGAAAAATTATTCACTTTATTCATCATTTCAAACTTCATATTTCAGCACAGATGGTGTCTACTTTAAATGTCAGGAGTTGTCAAACTGGTGCATTGTATTAATTCGATACTCTGAAATCTCAATTCATTTTTTTGAACAACTGATGAGTTTTCCATTAAATGCAAAATGTAAAGAAATCACTGAGCTACATAAAATTCACATTATATTTTTTAAATACAGGGAGTGCCCTCTGCTGGATATTCATCAAAATACCATTTAACACTGTCAGGCAGATATATCTTTGATTAGTAATGTCTGTCATATCTTTCACACACTTGTTTTGCAAATCAGGTAAGAAATAGCCTACTCTCTTTCATTTAAGCAGTCTGATACAGATCCGATATGACTGACAAGCTCTATGCAGTGAACATGAAAATCCTGATATATTGGTTGAATTATCACTTCCCGCTGAGCTTTAGGACATCTTTCACCATCGCACCAATCCCATCAAAAATCAAGTGCAATTTTGTTTCACACATGAATGCAGGTGTGGTCACCACCTTGTTCTTCTTGTCCACATGGGCCTCGTGAGGGTCAAAGGTTAAGGGTAATTCGGATAAACAAACATTCATAATATTAAAGAACTTCTCATTTTTAGAATTATATCTCATGGTTATGAATTAGTATGTCTTCCTTTTGACTTTATCTGAGAATAAAGAGTCTGTGTGACGTCATTTAAATATATTTCATAGTTCTGGCTTTTATGTGATAAATTTGACTTTTTTATCTTATAATTACACTACCAGTCATTCTATTTGAATATATTTTAAAATGTAATTTATTCCTTAATTTTCAGCATCATTACTCCAGACTTCAGTGTCACATGATCCTTCAGAAATCATTCTAATATGCTGATTTGCTGTCCAATAAATATTTTTGAGTATTATTATCAATATTTTAGTAGAGTAGAGTACATTTTTTTTCAGGATTCTTTGATGAATAGAAAGATCCAAAGATCACCATTTATCTGAAATAAAAATCTTTTGTAACACTGTACACTATACCATTAAAAAGCTTGGAGTCTGTATAATTTTTTATGTGTGTGTGTGTGTGTGGGGGGGGGGGGGGGGGGTGTGGGTTATTGTAGAAATTAATACTTTTATTTAGCAAAGATGCTTTAAATTGATCTGAACTTTCCATTCATCAAAGAAACCTGAAAAAAATCTACTCAGCTGTATAATAATAATAATCAACATAATAATAACAATAATAATAAATGTTTTTTGAGCAGCAAATTACAATATTAGAATGATTTCTGAAGAAAGCAGTTATTTTAAATAGCACAACTATTTAAAAATGTTACTTTTTTGCTGTACTTTGAATCAAATAAATGCATGTTTGGTGAGCAGAAGAGACTTCTATAAAAACATTAAAAATCGTACTGTTCAAAAACTTTTGACTGGTAGCGAGAAGAGAAGAGAAGAGAAGAGAAGAGAAGAGAAGAGAAGAGAAGAGAAGAGAAGAGAAGAGAAGAGACTGATCAGGTAGGATATGGTGACTTCTTTGACAGTGTGTTTGGCTCCCAGTGCAGTGATGGCTTGTGTAGTACCAGCATATGGCCACTTCCCACCTTCCTCCTCCTCATGGCCCACCGTCACATCCACACCAGGAAGAACTTTCGCTGCCAGCACTGGAGAAATACAGCACAACCTGGTGACCAGAAAACAAGTCGTCAGTGCTCTATTTAAAAACATATCCATAAAGTCTGATTTGATTCATAAACCAAATTTGAAAAATAAACAACCCAAAAGCATGGTTCCATATAGATAGTAACACATAATAACAAACCCTATTGGCTTTCCTGCTTTATGGAACCCCTTTAAAACTCGCTCCACTTCCTTATTCACTTTACAGTCCTTCCCATCACTGGCAAATGTTGACCTGATGATGATAAAGATGCAGAAGATAAATTACAGATAACAGAAGTGAGGACTACAACAGAAATGCCATTGACAAATTAAAATGCAATATTAATCTAAAAGGTTTTAGTCTAGTTCATCACAATGAACCACAGCACTCACAGGTTTTTAGCTGCACCAAAACCACCAGGAAAGATGACTGCATCATGATCGCCGACATTCAGTTTTGCCAGGTCAGTGACACTGCCCCTAGCGATACGTGCTGATTCTGATAAGACGTTCCTATATATAAAAAAAGTGAAGGAAGATAGATTATTAATATGTTCATGATTTTTCATAACATCTAAATTCCTCAAGTAATAATACATAAAAGTGTACAGTTTTGCTGAGCTATATAATTGACTGTTTTAACACGGTAATCTTTCTGCAATCAGAATTTCTTAAAGACATTTCACCTCGACTCTTTCTCCACAGGTTGACCTTTGCCATGGTCTATCACATGCATCTGAGACACATCGGGAGCAAACATCTGAACCTCTGCACCTCCCCGACTTAGATGCACAAGGATTCTACATACAGAAACATACAGAAAAGCAAATATTCACACAAAAGAAAAATATTCAAATGCTAATTAATCTTAGCATTAAACCCATGCAACAAGGGTCATTTAATGCAGTTGGTACCTTTTTGTTTTTCTGTCCCATATCAAGCTACAGGCTGCTGTGAACCTGCTGAATAACTCCATTAAAAAAAAAACGTATAGAGACATAAAACTAGTAAGGTACTCACGCTGATGCCTCATGGATTTCAGTGCCATCATAGACACCACATCCTGACAACACCTATTTCAACAAAAAAAAACAAAAATTTATACATTTGAGTAACATTTTAATAAGATTTGTTAACAATAACATAAATTAACAATAAACAATACATGGACTTACACTATTTACTAGTCTTTCTTAATGTAAGTTAATACAAATACAGCCGTTCATTGTTTGTTCGTGTTAGTTCACAGCGGTTAATGTTAACAAACACAGCTTGTGATTTTAATAATGCATTTGTAAATACTGAAATTAACATCAACTAAGATGAATAAATGCTGTATAATTTTAGCCCATTCTTAGATAATGTTGTCAACTAATGTAGTTACTAATGAACCTCAAAATGTTACTGAAATTTGTTGTCGGCACGTGTTTTGGAGATCAAGAAACAAAAACAAAAAAAAAAAAAATTACTTATCACTGCTTTAATTAATATTGAAAATGCAGTTAAACGGCTCTCTGGAATACTTTTAACTGATTGGTCAACTGACGTACTGAAAGTATGTGATGGTGGACTCAAGTTGTTCGCTTTTCTTTCACGCAAGTAGCGCCATCTTGCGTCTGCTTTAGTGATTAACGTTACATGATAAGGTATACTGTAAGTATACTGTTATTGTTGTGGTGTTCGTCCTGATCACCTTGTCGGAGTTTATTTTGAGATAATGTCAGTCGGACAGACAGTGATTCTGCATTACCTCGTACACGAAATAGGATTAAGAAAATGTAACTGATTTCTACTGTTCAATACACATGACCCTACTAAAACAAGTAACTACTTTAAGTACATAGTCGAACCTAAACCCTCCCCTTGAGAAAACTTGAGAAATTGTTGATGACACCTAATAATTTCGCTCAGTACTGCTCTAAAACGGGACACACTAAATATGTGCAGGTAATCCGACATACAGTGGCAATGACATTCATGTGCAGCACCGGCATAACTACTTACAACAGCGACTTTTGCGCCACTGCAGTTTGAAGTTGCATGAAACTGAGCAGCAGCGGCATATTTGATGTGCGCAGAACGGAACAGCGGGCGCAGCGCAAACATGGTGCAGAATGAGGACATGGAGGAGTGCGCCGAACAACCACTGTCTTCCTCGGAGTTACTGACATACAGAAGCACATAGACACATATCGCCACCTAACGTTTACTGTGCTAATCCGCATGAGCACTAAGCCTTGTCAATGTGGTAAACGGTACTACAGACACTATAATGAATAAAAATAATACCTCGACAATTAATTTTGTCATTAAAGAACTATTTATTTATTTAATTATATATAGATTCATTATATATATATATATATATATATATATATATATATATATATACATGTATATACACACAACCAGTCAAAAGTTTTTGAACAGTAATATTTTTGTTTTTTAAAGAAGTCTCTTCTGCTTACCAAGCCTGCATTTATTTGATTCACAGTACAGCAAAAACAGTAAAATTCTGAGATATTTTTACTATTTAAAATAACTGTTTTCTATTTGAATAAGGATTTGAAAGGTGAATTTTTAACATCATTACTCCAGTCTTCAGTCACATGATCCTTCAGAAATCATTCTAATATTCTGATTTGCTGCTCAAATATTCTTTGATGAATAGAAAGATCAGAAGAACAGCATTTATCTGAACATCTTTTGTAACATTATAATGTCTTTATCATCACTTTTGATCCATTTAAAGCATTATTACAAAAAAGTATTTTTTTAAATAAAAATAATATACTGATCCCAAGCTTTTAAATGGTATAGTGTATAATGTTAAAAAGGCTTTTTTTCAGCTAAATGCTGATCTTTGGATCTTTCTATACAAAGAATCCTAAAAATATTGTACTCGTCTGTTTTCAACATAGTAATAATAATAATAAAAATATTAAATATTGATGATAATAAAAAAATGTTTCTTGAACAGCAAATCAGCATATTAAAATTATTTCTGAAGGATCACGTGACATTGAAGACTGGCGTAATGATGCTAAAAATTTAGATTTGATCACATGAATAAATTACATTTTAAAATATATTAAAATAGAAAACAGTCATTTTAAATAGTAAAAATATTTCAGACATTTACTGTTTTTGCTGTACTTTGGATCGAGTAAACACAGGCCTGGTGAGTAGAAGAGACTTCTTTAAAAAACGTAATTGTGTGTGTGTGTGATTACATTAATTTGTCATATTTAATCACTACCATAACAACCTTTCACAGTTAAACATTTTTATTTTAAAGGACAACTATGACTAGAGAACTTTCAACTCAACACTCAACACTTCCCTGAACCAATGCGTTCTTACATATAGATGTCTTACATGAAAATGTGATATCTATATTCAAACAAATGTGACTTTTTCTCTATTTAAAGTAGAACTGGACTGAACTGGACTTGACTGGATTAAATTATTGATTTATGTTATTACTAGTTTTATGTGGCTCTTACATTAATATTAAATCAGGGAACACTAAATGAACAATCAGGAGATATATTACTTATGAGTGTAAAACAAACTGCAGGACAGTTTCCAGGACAAGACATATTAGTTGGGAATTTCCACCTACACCACTTTAACTTCTGCTGGTAAACTAGCCAAACATGTGAAAACTAAACTCTGACACCCCATTGCATGAACTAAGCTTCTGGGATTAGTAGAGCAACATCAGAAGCTTAGCAATTATGCAGAATGCACAAACTTGGACAGGACTTTCCCTGCACTCCTCAGGCGTCCCAGTCTCTCTTTCAGTTCTTTCCTTTTACGTTCAACAGCACTGTCTTCTTGGAGCAGGATTCCTGGGTTGTTCCTTCCAATCATGCCAAGCATTGCATTCTGAAGCTGTGAGATGTACTGGTCCAGCATGTGGTACTGGACAATCAGTGGAATTTGGTTAGCCAGCCGGTCAGAGGTAATCTACAAACACATACAAATTATATTCAAATTTGTGTCTAATTTACACTGCATAGACAGACGTCATTTTTGCACTTATTACGAGCAAAAAGCACAGAGGCTACCCAGAGATTAAAGAAGAAAGGTTTTGTATATGGACAGATAAATGTTTCAAATGATTACCTTGAAATAGGCAGTGAGATGCTGCGCCATCTCGCGTACATCTGCACTCACGAACGCCTTTTGGCCAAGAACTGTTAGGCTTTGTTTTTGTTTTACAGTTTCAAGCTGGCTGCTGTAGAGACGGTCTTGGGAATAGACAATCCTCTCCATCCTAAACTGTGAACATATTTTCTCCTCAGCTCTCTGAAAATGATCATCAAGAAGATCTTCGAGTGGTTCTTTAGCAGCTCTCAGCAGGTGAGCGAAGGCCTTGAAATGAGAGCTAACGATGCAGTTTACACAGGAATGAACAATGTCTGTACATAAAAGAGATGAGAAAACAGAGCAGTCAATCAGAGGAGGTTTAACATCATTTTATTGTGCTTATCTGCCACTGATTTTACGCATTTGAAATTATTATATATATATATATATATTTTTTTTTTTTTTTTTTTGCATGATTCTCTCAAACCATTTTTTATTTGCATGTAAACATGGTATGTCACTAACATACAGGGAAAATCAAAATGAGGACACTGCAAACTTGAAACACTGTGCTTTACCTGTGACACTTTTGAGCATCTTTAAAGCAGGCTCCTCTAGCTCCTCAATGTGCTTCTTGACAATGTTCTCGAAGGTTCTATAGTTCACAAATCCAGGAAGCTCCTTTCCTCTGCGAGTCCTAACATACTCCTCCACCTCATCTCTGAAGATTTCCTCCGCTTGAGAGAAAAGATGAAGGATACAAGAGAAACCATGAAAGATACAACTACTGGCATACACTGTTGGGCACCCCTGCAGTACAAATGGCTCACACCAACATTTTGACACATAAAAATATTCACGCAGAAACTCAGGAAACAATATCACATGCTTGAAAGCTGATTCACATTAATGGTGCAGAGAAGACACATACTGATTGCCCTTTAATCTCACTGGATTAAAGAGACTGTAGCAGCCTTTACTAGGTAAACCACTTTAATGACAAGACTGTAGAACAGAACTCCTTTTTAGAATCTTTTCTGCTAAACTGCATCCCTCCCACATGTCATGGTGTTACGAATCCAGTCCGTGGCTTTCAATCCGCTCGCCACCTTGCCAGGTCACCTTGCCATTTCACATTACACAGACTGTTGCACCACACCCTGGACTACATTTCCCATCATTCATCGCGCTGATGACACACACATCTTAACCAATCAAGCACACTATATAAGCCTTGTACTTCCTCTTCCTAGTTGCCGAGTATTTTACATTGCATTTAGCACTCTCTAAGTGTTAGCAGTTATTACAGAGCCATTTCCTAGTTTCCTGTGTTCTGTCTGGTTTTCTAAGTTTTGTATTCTCGCCTATTTATCTCGTCTAGTCTGTTTCGCTGCCTGCTCTGGATCTCTCACATGTCTATTGGATTACCCTTTTGCCTAGCCCCCTGAATTATGTTGGCTGTTGATCGACCCTTGCCTGTCTTGGATTACTCTTGTGTCTTGTCCTCATATACCTGTTTGCCGATGTTCAACCCTGCCTGCTGTTTTGACTATGTCTTCATTCGAAAAGCTTTGCGCATGGATCCGCCCGCTTCACGCGTCAGTCACTCCGTTACACATGGTCAAGTATTTGCTGACTAATTTGAAATTGAAATGCACTAATCCACTATAAACTACATTTTTATCTGACATAAAAAAGAACAAAAAATTACAACATAAATTGCAACATAAACATAAAAAGCAACATAAATTGCGTTAATCAACATCACTGCTATTGATTATTTTAAATTAATGCTAAAATAATACATTATATAAATGCAATATAATTTATGAACTCACTCTTTATGGTTTTGTCATCCAGAACGCACTTCCATTTAGCAAATTCCTCTCTGATTTTGGTGAACACCCTCATCTTTGAGTTTCTTAGATCCTCTTCTGCTCTCTTCACTCCTTCAAGGGCATCATTGAACTGGCGAATTTTCTGCAGAGCGCAAAAGTCTCATCAGGTTATGAGACTGAAGGAAAAGGTCATAAAAACATATGTGGTGGAACATGTAAAATTATTCCGATTTTTTACTGTAATCAGAAAATTGCTCTTCTCCTGTTCATCTACAGGAACTCCATCTCCCAGTGCTCTGAAATCCTCAGACGTCTTGTCTAATTTCATCTCAAGTTGTTTCTGCAACTGTGGCAGCGTTTTCTAGGTAATTACATGAGAAATGGTAACATTAGAATGCAAAACAATCTAGAATTATGCATTTACTCTGTTCTGTTACTATGTGATTAAGTTCTGATTTAGTAGCTAAATACTATACTATTACAAATGATTTTAGCCATTTGTATAATTTTTTTTTTGTATTTGACCAATTGTTTGTATTTCATATTGTATTGCTGACTAGTTAGCCTAATATTACACTCAAAATTGGTATAGAGAATTGTAAAATTTCACTGGTATCAAAGCTTTGGATATCATAGCATTTACAGCAAAACATAATTAAAAATGGTCATATAGCCTACTTCCAATCATGTTAATTAATCAAGAAATAAATACTCTGCTTACGCACAGTAATGTGTTCAACCAATTCTTTTGTGAGTCTTTCTGCAAGAAAGGGTATTGTAGCTTTTCCTTCCTCTAGAAGAGATCTAAAGGCAAAGGATGAATTTGAGAAGCAAGTTAGGGACTGCAGTATAACATTCTGCATACTTTTTAATTAATGAGTCATGTAAAACATGTAAAGTATATAAACTATAGTGTTGCTCTTGTGCTTCAGTTCTAAGAAGAAAGACTTGCCTGAAATAAGAATGTTCATCAAAAAAACGTCTTTCCTTTTCCAGAGCTTTGACCAGATCAAGCTTCTCATTGATGTCTTGCTGGCCTCTGCACTTAACAATCATGTAGCCCTTCTTCAGCTGTATTATTTGATTATTGACCGTTCTGAGCACCGTCTCCTCCATGCCTTTGTCCACCAAGTCTGGCTTAGTCAGAATACCTGCAGATATGAAGATAAAGACTTGCTTTATTTCTTTTATTAATCCACAAAGAAAACTATTCTATCAAACAATACTTATAGACATATTCAGTGAGTAGCCCATCGAAACGTTACATACCCAGGGTCCTTTGTCCAGTTGAATCGACTTTGAAGGCCATCTGCAGAGCCTCAGTGGTGGCGATATCAATGTTTGCAGGCACCACAACCAAGCTGATGGTCTCTTGTCTTTTAATGAACTTTTCAATGAGATCTTTTATCTGTTACAGCAAAGCAAAATGACTGATGTTGAAGGCATAAACATTATTTCTGAATATTTTTTTATTTTTTATTTTATGATGCATGCACAGTAAATGGCACAGTCCAAACTGTAATATTACATGAAATTTCTATTACCATATTAGAACCCACAATTTAAGATTTGAGTGTTAGTATTTACATTTGCAGATCTGTGTCTATCATAGTTGCTACCCAATTCTGTAAACATTTCCACACATTTCCATATACAAATGATGTCTTACTTGCTTCTCTATGTCTTTTGGCTGGTTTCCAGTGGCAACTCTGGCAATGCCTGGCAGGTCGATGAGAGTGAGGTCAGGAACATCACTAGACTGGATCTCCAGAGTGATCATCTCATGACTGATCCCTTCACCCTTTCCAGCCAATACTATCTGAGCTACAAAACAATACAATGTTATAATCATCCCATCAATGACAAACAATTAACTCAACTATTCTAAAGACACTCGAGGCATTGAAGTTCTCAATAAGCTGTATATTAATCTGACCATTAAAATACAGACCATTTAAGACAGCATTCTCTATTTCTGTCGGGTCCTTTAGTTCTTTTATCTGATCCTTATATGAGAGCGATCCATGCCAAGTAGCGTCCTTTGTTACCTTCTTCAGTTTCAGTACCAGAGGACATCGTGTCACAATACCTGCATTGAGTATATTACAGTAAAAGAATGCAAACACACAAAAAAACAGTAAACATATCCACAACTACAGACACACATATTCAAAGACAGACAGATAATGTATTTACTCTGCATTGTGCTTGTATTACCTGTTCCTCTAGGCAGGGCCACTCCAGACAGGGCTTCCAATACAGAACTCTTTCCTGAGCTCTGGTCACCTATGACAGCAATAGCTGGCAGGTTCAGGTCTTTTTCAACACCCAGTGACCTGAGAGAGTCCACTAGGTCGATACATGGACGGACCTTTTCTTCATAATGCTGATTCAGACCACTATTTGTATGTCCTCCCTTCGAAGAAACGCGTGGAGACATGTCTGAATTCTGTCTGAAAAATAAGAAGGCCAGTGACAGTTCAGTCAGAGCTTTTGTCACTAGGGAAACGTTTTAAATGGTTAAGTAGGACAGGTAAATGGATGAAGTGATGCCAGCCCTGAAACAACATACAGAACTACCGAATTTTGCTATAAGTTTGATTGCAACATATAATTCATTACTGTAATAATAGTGCTCATTGTCTGTTTGATTACGTCAATAATTTATTTTTACCATAGCTACATCTTTGCCATATGTACATCAACTTGACAGTGACCACTTGTAAGCTACTATTAAATATATTTAGGAAACTTAAATTTTCTGTAAAGCTAAAAACGATTTGTATCGTGAAAAGCGCTATACAAATAAACTTGAACTGAACTGAATGAAACACGTTGTTAGTGCGTCCTCATCATACGAATAAAGTTTATTTGAATAACCTCTGAAAAGCATCCAGGACACATACATATCAGTTTTAGAACCAAGTAAAACTAAATTTGTTAGAAGCCAACAAAAACAAACGCGTAACAGTTTCCTTAAAACTTGCGTTGACAACTAATAAAAAATAAGTCAAAAATTCAGGTGTATCTTACGCACTGGATTCATCAACGTCTCCGCTGTGAGACGCAGATCGTGACAAACTTCTGTTTTATTAAATCCAAACCTACACAGCTATTAGTGAAAATTTTGCGTTTTGCATTTAACAAAAACGCAACTTTATCGATAAAACCGTTTCCGGTCTCGCTCAAAGTGGTGTTTCTCTCAGTGGCGAGCGGGAAACTGGATAAGAGACCTGAGATGGAGTAACGAGTGTGAATACAGAACGCATGTAAAGCGCCATCTTTTGGCGAGACGTGGAAACTCAGTCGGCACGATAACTGTACATCGATTGACCCAAAGTATTTGGGTTAGACACTCGTTTGCTGCGCATCATGAGATACAATGTGTGCACTCCATAACGTCCACTATGGTTTCGGACACCACTGTAAATGGCGGTCTCCTAAAAATAGTATAGGGGAAAAGGTTTTCGGACACAGCCTGCGACATTACACTTTACAACGTTGCGCATTATAACCAGTCATATTCGATTCTGTTGAGTTTATGAATCCAGTGGCCAATCAGAGGCGTTCTGATTAGTTATCGATAAAAAAGCCAGGGGTTTTGTTCTGTGCGCGCGCTCGTTGGCTGAATTCTGTGCTCTTATCGTAAACAAAATGCATAAGAGTCATTTCACACTGTAGACAGCTAAATTGATTATAAGGGGAGATTTTTTGAGAGTGCTTAAACTCATCTAAGGAAGTTCACTTCCAGATCAAAAATTTACAGATAATTTACTCACCCCTTGTCACCCAAGATGTTCATGTGGTAAAGAAATTATGTTTTTAGAGGAAAACATTTCAGAATTTCTCTCCATATAGTGGACTTCTATGGTGCCCTCGAATTTGAACTTCCAAAATGTAGTTTAAATGCAGCTTCAAAAGGCTCTAAATGATCCCAGCCGAGGACAAAGAGTCTAATCTAGTAAAACGATCAGTTATTTTCTTTATATATATATATATACTTTTTAACCTCAAATGCTCATCTTCTCTAGCTCTGCGTGAACTCTGTGTATTCCAGTTCATGACAGTTAGTGTAGGTCGAAAAACTCCCATCTCATTTTCTTCTCCATCTTCAAAATCATCCTACATCACTGTTTTACCTTTTTTGGTAAAGTGTGTTTGATCTTCTTTGCACGTTCACTTTGTAAACACTGGGTCGGTACTTCTGCAGCGATGTACGACGATTTTGAAGTTGGAGGAGAAAATGAGATGGGAGTTTTTCAGCCTACCCTAACTGTCTTGAACCGGAATACACAGAGTTCACGCAGAGACAAGCATTTAAGGTTAAAAAGTATATAAATGGCCAGTTTTTTTTTTAGAAAATAACCAATCGTTTCACTAAATAAGCCCCTTCTTCCTACCCCTGCCTGCACTAGGCCACTTGCGCAGCAGTTCCTTCTCCTTTTCTGTATGCCATTCTCTAGTAATCACAGTTAAATGGCTCCTCGGGCTCCACGATTTTCAGAAAGGGCCTTTTCTGTAATCATCATGGGCCTCTCAAAACTGTAGACGAAAAATTTTACCGTTACTGCTTAATGGGGCACACCATGGATGTTAGGTGTACTAAAAACATTAATTCAAAATCCATTAACTGTGTTTTTTAATGAAATGGTATAAAACAGAAAAAAGAACATTTTCCAAATGCTTATAACAGGAAAAGAGAACAAAAAATGCAATGTCCATACCACAGTCTATATTTCCAGACAAACCAGATACAGATGTCTCATAAAAACACAACACAAACAAGTGAAAATACAATCTAAATCAAACAAATTAGATTTTTTGTATAAAAAAATCACAAGGTTAAGGTCAAAACAATATATTCACATAAAGTCTGAAGACCATGCAATAAGAAAATAAATAGAGGCAATTTTGATTTCATGCTGACTTCAAACTAAAGGAACAGTCAAGAAACTGGTATTCATATTGAAGGAACAAGATTTCCACTATAAAGATCCAACATTAATCTATTCTCTAAACCACTTGTCCAATGTAGGGTTGCAGGGATCACTAAGAATGGTTGACCTGTCCATCACAGGGCAAACACACACAGACATACATATTCACACTCGCACTATGGGGGTTATTTCGTTTTTTCTGATTGACTTCACTTGCAAAGCTTTGACTTGTGGGGGACCTGGAGGAAACCCAGCAACATGAGGAGAACATGCCATTGACATGCCTCCTGGCTCAGCTGAGACTCAAGTCGAGAGACCTTCTTGCTGTGAAGTGCTACCCACAATTAGGCAGCATGCACAAACTTGGACAGGACTTTGCCTGCACTTTTCAGGCGTTCCAGTCTCTCTTTTAGTTCCTTCCTTTTACGTGCAACACCAGAATCTTCTCGGAGCAGCTTTTCTGGACTGTTCCCTCCAATCATGGCAAGCATTGCATTCTGAAGCTGAGAGATGTACTGGTCCAGGATGTGGTACTGGACTATCAGCGGAACTTGATTAGCCAGACGGTCACAGGTAATCTACAAATACATACAAATTACATTCAAATTCATAAATTCAACTAGTCAATATTTGTCACAAGACTGAGTTGCCACTGGAACTCATGTATGTATGAACTAAGTTTCTATATTCTTAAAGGTTTTGTGTGTAAACAGTGGACAACTGCAGTAGTAGTTTGGCAAGAAATAAGTGATTGGAGTACTTAGAATTTAAAAATAATTATTTTTTTGCAATTCTGTTAGGTCCCACTAGTGGTACCTTCATTATCTTCTTAAAAGATATACAAACCTTTAAATAGGAGGTGAGATGGTATGCCATCTCACGCACATCTGCATTGACGGATGATGCCTTTAGCCCATAACCTGTTGAGGATTTCTGTTTTACAGTGGTTAGCTGTTGACTGTAGAGACAGTCTTGTGAGTAGACAATTTTCTCCATCTTAAACTGAGAATGTATTTTCCCCTCAGCTTTCTGAAACTGCTCATCGAGAAAATCTTCAATTGGATCTTTCGCAGCTCTCAGCAGGTGAGAGAAGGCATTAAAATGAGAGTTAACTATACGCTCCACACAGGCGTGAACAATTTCTGTAAATAAAACAGAGCAGTCAATCAGAGGAGGAAAAGCACATCATCATGTATGCGTAAGTGCTTTTACCCATTCGTATGATTCTCTCAGTCGCTTTGAAAGAAAGTTGGTACTTGTACAGTAGTAACAATTCATGTTAATCTAAGGTGAAATTAAGAGCACTATAAACCATCAAACACTGCACTTCACCTTTGATTTCTCTGAGCATCTTTAAAGCAGGCTCCTCTAGCTCCTCAACATGTTTCCTGACAATGTTCTCGAAGGTTCTGTAGTTCACAAATCCAGGAAGCTCCTTTCCTCTACGAGTCCTAACATACTCCTCCACCTCATCTCTGAGGATTTCCTCCGCTTGAGAGAAAAGACAGACAAAATCAGGAAGAATACAACCACTAGTTTATTGGACTCCCCTGCAACAAGTGAGTTAAATCCAAACAGCATATATAACAGACAGAGAAAGGGCTAAATTCAGAGAAAATAATTAAAGAAAGGACTGATTTAACAAAACAACCATCAGTAATGCAATTTTATCCCAGACACGATTGCTTGTGTAAAATGTCACTACTTGTGCAGCCACCAAGAATTGCAATACATCACTAGATACAGGGTTATTTTAAATTAGAGCTACGTGAATACTACAATTTTATTATGAACTCACTCTTAATTGCTTTGGAATCCAGGGCGAGTTTCCATTTTCCAAATTCCCATCTGATTTTGGAAAAGACCCTTGTGTCTGAGTTTTTTAGATCTTCTTCTGCCCTCCTCACTCCTTCAAGGGCGTCATTGAACTGGCGAATTTTCTGCAGAGCACAAAGTCTCAAGTTATGATTTTAACTACAAAAAATATCAAAACACATCATATCTTCCACCCTTGGAGGAAGTCAGTGTGTACATTAATGATGTAATAATGATTTGGGACAAATATAATTTAATTTCATGAAAATTAATTTCATGTTTTACAAGTTTTGGATGCTCTGTGGCATCCACTGCGTGTTTTCAACATGCAAAACCTTTTATTATTATTATTATTATTTTTTACCATAATCAGAAAATTGGTCTTCTCATTTTCATCAAGAGGAACTCCATCTCCTAGTGCTTTAAGATCCTCAGACGTCTTCTCTAATTTCGTCTCGAGTTGTTTTTGCAGCTGTGGCAGCGTTTTCTAAAGGTAAAGAAATTACACAGACAATAACACATTAGAATGCAACAAAAACAATGTAGAATCTTATGTCCTATTCTGATTGTAGTTTGCGTTATTATTTAGTTTTTTAAGTCATACACTATGTACTGTGTCAATGTTTCTGCTGTATGTCATGTAACTTTGCATACGCACAGTAATGTGTTCAACCAGTTCTTTTGTGAGTCTTTCTGCAAGAAGGGGTATTGTAGCTTTTCCATCTTCAAGAAGGGACCTGAATGAAAAGAATGAATTTGAACAGTAACAAGTAAGTTAAAGACAACTGGAGCATCTTCCACACTTTTTATCAATAAATATTAGAAATATTACTTAGAAAATGCCAATTTTTAAAATATATTAAAATTAATTAGAACCAATTTAATTTCTTGCCTAAAATGAGAATTTTCATTAAAAAAATGTCTTTCTTTTTCCAGAGCTTTGACCAGATCAAGTTTCTCATTGATGTCTTGCTGGCCTCTGCACTTAACAATCATGTAGCCCTTCTTCAGTGGTATTACTTGATTATTGACTGTTCTGACCACTGTCTGCTCCATGCCTTTGTCCACTAAGTCTGGCTTAGTCAGAATACCTGGAGATACAAAATATTGTCTATGCTGTGATCAGTGTTTTATTTTGCTATTATTTCACCACTCAAGAAATCAGGAACAATATTTGACATATACTGAAATGTTACGTACCCAAAGTTCTTTGTCCTGTTGAATCAACTTTGGATGCCATCCGCAGAGCCTCAGTGGTAGCAATGTCAATATTTGCAGGCACCACAACCAAGCTGATGGTCTCTTGTCTTTTAATGAACGTTTCAATTAGACTTTTTATCTGTTACAGAAAACCAAAATCAGTGAACACATTATTGCAACAACCAATGGGGCTAGAATACATACTGTTATCTATTGGAGTTATGTATGCTGAGCTTTGAAAGAAATATTTTAAGATGAAGATTTCAGTTATAGAATAATTTGCTGCCATGGTTTGTCCGTTTGTTCATTTTAATTTTTCCTGAAGTTATAATTTTTTCTCTTTTTATATATGTATGTATTTATGTGTTTACATATAATTTGTATTGTTTCTTTGTTGTTACTCTTGCTATGTAATTCATCATAATTATCTCAAACAAAAGCTTTTTTTTTTTTTTTTTTATAATATTTATATTCGTCTGAGGAACTGTGTCTAAAGGAGCTGCAGTCCAAACTGTTGGAGTGATGTAAGCATTTTTACAGATTTCCATATACAAATTGCGCTTACTTGTTGCTCAATGTCCATTGGCTGGTTTCCAGTGGCAACTCTGGCAATGCCTGGCAGGTCAATGAGAGTGAGGTCAGGAACATCACTGGACTGGATCTCCAGAGTGATCATCTCATGACTGATCCCTTCACCCTTTCCAGCCAATGCTATCTGAGCTATTAAACAATACATCAATGACAAACACAGTTATTTCAACAAATCTAAAGACTTAGAAGCCATTACATTTCTCAATAATCTGTTTACTAAAACACATCAGTGTGGATTACAGACCATTTAAGACAGCATTTTCTATTTCTGCTGGGTCTTTTAGTTTCTTTTCTTGTTTCCTATATGACAACACTCCATGCCACTTATTGTCCTTTGCAATTTTCTTCAGTTTCAGTACCAGAGGGCATCGTGTCACAATACCTGTGTTGAATATAGCAGATGGTCAGCTGAACAATTCATTATATTTAGACTGGCAAATAAGGGAAGAAAAAATGTATATTTCTAGTATGCAGCTCTGCACTGTATTACCTGTTCCTCTAGGCAGGGCCACTCCAGACAGGGCTTCCAATACAGAACTCTTTCCTGAGCTCTGGTCACCTATGACAGCAATAGCTGGCAGGTTCAGGTCTTTTTCAACACCTAATGACCTGAGAGAGTCCACTAGGTCGATGCACGGACGCACCTTGTCTTCATAATGCTGGTTCAGACCACTACTCTTTCCCTTTGAAGAATTGGAGTGAGACATGTCTGAACTCTGTCTGCAAAATATGACCAAGAGCCAACCTTATGTTATATGACAATTATTTTAAGCAATAAAGTCCTATAAATCATGCTACACCTTATATCAATCTTACTTTGCAAAACAGAAAAAAAATTATTTTCATGTGAGTTCTGATTCATTAGTCGCTACAGAAAAATAAAGTGCAGTAACGTTAAATGGTAAGTGAGTGGTCACTGAGTCTATAAATACCATAATAAATTATACTAATATGATAACAAATACCTGTTCACAATTTCAAGCAGCTAATGTACTGTTTTTGTACAGGTAAAATAAAGGTGCGTTCACACCATGTAGTAATTGCCGTAGTTACAAGATACAAAAAAAGCATTCACGTCCTTGTAAAACTCCTAATTACAATTTGTAAGCTGGGAATTTTCTGAAATTATACTTTAAAATAAAAATAAAAGGGCCAGTAGGTGGCGGCAAGTGTCTTTGTCACTGGTTCATTCAATCTATTCGTTCAAACAGCTGATTCGTTCAGGAAGGAAGCAAGTGACTGTCAATGGGTGATTAAATCATTGACTCACTAGATTATTCAAAAATGCAGATTCATTCATATATATAGACAAAAAGATCCCGCTACGTTTGGTTTGACTACGGCTGCATCCAGCCTAGGCAGCTGACTTGCTGCCTCGCTGCCCTATCAGGCAATGACTTCGAAGACTGCGAAGTAGGGCTGGGAATCGATTCCAAAAAGAATTTTTCTATCACATGTCAAATAGACGTCTATTAGATGTCTTTAAGATGTTTTTGATTTAGAATGTATGTAAAACTGACATCTTACAGACATCTGCCAGACGTCTGTACACAGCAGATGCTTTCCAGATCAAGAGATCTTTAACAGACATCTTGCAGACGTACGTGTGCTATCTGGGGTCATTGTTATTAGTGGCTGTTTCGTTATTATTGGTGACATATTGTAAATATTATTCTTATTTACTGCTCACATGAACCCTTTTAACATTTTTATAAAATGCTATTATTACAAACAACATTATTTATTATGCTTTTTACACTACTACTATTCATAAAGTATACCATGGTCAAGATCTCATCTAAAGTAACAAGTTTAATTTCACCAGAATATCTTTTTTAGCCTATATGAAGCACACGCACAGGATTGTGGGAAATGGAAGACAGTGAAAGATAGGGGTTTCGCTGGGGAAAAGATACTAACGCGGGGCTAATTGTAACACATGATTTATATATTTCCACACACGCCAGCATAACCAAATTTATGGTATTTGCTAGTTGCCATAGCAACACAATACAGAGAAAAAAAGTGTGCCAAAATTCAAAAGCCTTTTGAAGATATCGCTGAATATTTATTTTACAATAGTAAAAGTAAATTTCTGGCTGATGTTAATTTTTCATCTCAGTTTTTAGTATTCATTTAAAATGAGACAAATATGCTATTACTTTAATCGCCAATCTGTTATTTATGGACGTAGTGTCCGTGACGTCACCCGTAGGTTTCTGAAGAGCATTTTTTTGAAGCTCTTAGTGGGCGGGAGTCGACCATCGCCATCTTGGAATCGCGTCACTGCACGTCACTCCCGGATAATCGAAAATGGGCAAAGAGGCGGGACGTGGGTGGAGCTGGTTGCTAGCGCGACGGTGGTGACAGCAGCGGCAATCCACCTGTCACTCAAGTGGCCACGCCCTAAATTATGCAGAACTTTAAGGTTTAATATAATTTAAACGGATGAGTTATAAAAAAAAAATCCCCCAGAGTTGGGCATTTTAACATGGGGAGTCTATGGGATTGACTCCCTTTTGGAGCCAGTCTCTAGCGGCCATTTGATGAATTGCAGTTTAAGTCACTTCCATGAGAGAGCGGGAGGTTGCCGCTTGGTTGTAACACTGCGTTACAATCTGCCCGCTATTAAACTATGCTATTCTATGACATTAGCGATGTCATTTTCACTATTTAGTTTTATGGATTTTAATAAGAAACCACAAGAAACAGGTGAATAAAGCCTGACAATCGATGTAATGTTGAGAAATTATTATTTCAAGAAATGTAAAGCATTTTGGCTCATTTAAGTGTCTGGTGTTCTATGAGAGCTGTGTTTGGAGGGAGGGAGCGTTTTTCTAATGTCTGAATGTGCTTCATCTATTTGCCCACATTGTTTTGAACTATAGCTGTGTTTTGCGCTCAGGGCCGTCCCACGCGTGGTTGTGATGTGGTCATTGTGAACCTCAAAAATTAGATGTTTTTTAATTCTTAAAAAACGCCATTATTTAATTTGAAAAAGTTAATCATTTTATTTTATTGACAAAATATTTTAGTTTGTCGTGTATATTTTTTCATTTGATCAGATAACATTTTATGCTGTCATATGGTCATGTTCCAACGTATCCCTCACATGTTACCTTGTACCCCACATACGGGGCATGTTGTCACTTTTCACTTCCTGTCTTTTGAGGTAAATAACGAAAAACGTTTTTTTTTTTTTTTTTTTTTTTTTTTCTTTAAATAACGAAAAACGTATACACTGTAATTATGAAACAAAGCGACATATTTGTACTAGACAAGTGTGAGATTAACGTGGATGAAAAATTATACTCTGACCAGCATATGCTGTTTTTTTCACCAGGGCAGCTGTAAATTGAACACCAACACTAACTTGTACGACTGGTATAAGCAGTTTATATAGCGGAAGAAGGAAATTTCTGTCGCACCGCTACATTCCATACCCAATTTGGCTTGGCAACCCCCAAAAGCCTGATGAAACGTAAATTACTGTATGTTACTTTGTCGTTTATTAAACGGTTTTATAAAAGCAATTTCACATCTGTAATCTTCCTAGTAGGTGCCTATCATACAGTTGCTCATGTGATATTGTTTAATTAACGCATTCTGCCGACAAAACCATTATACATACATTCATTTTTAAAATGTTTAATGAGTCAATGATTTGCCCAGTCACCAGACGTAGATGTAAACAAAACATTTTTCAGCTTTCCTATAAAATACTTGTAGAAAGAGAGAACAGACACACACATATACATATATATATAGAAGACAGAAGGAAGTAGGTAGGCTACTCACTCAGTTCACCAACGGCACTGCTGTGGATGAGCTGAGATGCTGACCGGCTTATAAACTCTTAGGTTTCGGTTTTGTTTATTCTGAAACTGCACGAAAGTTGTGGTACGTACAGTAAAATGTCTTTATTACTTTAACTGTTGTAAGTTTCACATTACTCACACTAAGTTTCAGTTTAGTCGATCCATATCCGCACATCGGGTGATGTTGGATATACTGTAATGATAAGAGTTATCACAGATAGGCTATATTACACAACAGCTGTTGAACAACTATTTATTGTTCTGGAATCATAAAACCATGCCACACGTGATGTTATTTTATATGAGTACATTGTATGATCACAATAAACACACAAATGTAAAATATAAGATTATTTAATAACCACACATTGCACAGAGCAAGGTGAAACAATCAAGTTTTAGACTTTGGTGAAGCTTCAAATAAAACAGCTGGTGGTAAAAGACACATACATTAGCCAGCACACCGTGCAGTGCGGTACAAGCCAGGATTGTATGTTAACAGGTTTGTAAAGATCTAGATTATTTGAGCACAACATTAGAGGTAGGGCTTTTCATTTGAGATCAGAGCAACCAAAGTTAGAGGAAAAGTGTATATGTTTAAAGATTTCTGCATAGTCTGTACAGACTAGGTCACTCCCACAGCAGTTCCTCTTCTCTTTCTCTGTATGCCTCCCTCTAGTGGTCACAGCCAAACAGCTCCTGAGACACCCTGTGCTGTTCAGGTATGATTTTGGCCATCATCATAATCTTGGGACTCTCATACAAGTAGTAATGGTTACCGATGATAATTGTCACACCCTTGGGTCCGCACATTGCAGCATCAATCCTTTTGAACTGTGTTATGGATCCTTCCTTCACAGGCGCGGGTGGGGTGGCTTTCAAGTCAACATCATAAACTGTTTGACCTAAATAGAAAAGACAGTAAGCTCTCTGTCACTAGATGACAAAAGCTTGAAACAAGGATAGACAATCTACAGAACAAGCATGTCAGTGCTCGTACCTTTGACGACATGAGCAATGTGATGGTCTGCGCAAACAAAGGCAGCATCTACGGGACCCTCAATTCCAAGGACCTCTTTCAGGGGTTTGGGGAAACCTTCCAGGTGTGTGTGTGGCTCTCCAACTTTGTACACAAACACCTCACTATCCTGTGCATGGAAAAGAATATATGAGGAGATAAATGCATACATTTTCACTTCAATGAGTGAATAGTTTAAGAAACACTAAAAAACATAATGCACAAATGAACCTTGATCATGTAGAGATGGCCTTCGTAAGAGAAGACCGCATCCACTTCACTGTGCAACTCTTTAAAAGCACTTTCAATTGTGTCTGAATGAAACTTATCACCATTTACGCTGAGGAAGTGGTGCCCTAGGGAAGAGAAACAAGGATTTGTTTTATATATGATTGTGTCAGTGAACCTTCTAAAATTGCATTTGTTAAATTAATGACTTGCATATGTATATTGGTATACATATTTACAAAATAGCACACAGACGAGAGCTTTCGTCCCTGAATAAAAGGTTGTGATTCTGCCGTCCCACAAGAAAAAATACTGTTGTATTTGTTAGGGCTGCACAATTAATCCAATTTCTAATCGTAATTACAATTACAAATGCCACAATTATGTAATCGTTCAAAGGCACAATTACCAAAAAAAAAAAAATTCCACTTACATTATTCTGCTTTCTTAAGACGTGTGGGAGTGTGTGTGTGTGAGAGAGTGTGTGTATTTTTCGTACAGGTTATCTTAAGGTTAAATTTCCTGTGTTCTTTTTGGCAAACTGATGACACTAAATTCTGACGCACCACCATAATAATATATAATAATAAAAAAAGTTTTTTTAACTGTACAACTTTGGGTGAAACACACCGCACGTCACTGTCATTTTTAACCCGATCTCAAGGCAGTTCATACATATTTTACAAGGTGGCTCATTTGTAAAAATTCATACGACCTGGCTCGTACGAAATTGTACGTTTTGTGAAAAATCATACGTATTTGACTTGCTGGTAAATTTGTAGGAATTCGAACGAATGACCACCCCTAACCCCGCCCCTAAACCTACCCCTCACAGAAAACTTACAAAATCATATGAGTGAGTAGGGCTGTCAACGATTAATCACGATTAATCGCATACAAAATAAAAGTTTAAGTTTGCCTAATATATGTGTGTGTACTATGTGTAATTATTATGTATATACAAATACACACAAATTAATGTGTATATATATATATATGAGAAATATGTTATTAATATACAAAATGATTTTATTTATATATAATATAAATTATATAAAACTTATAATAAAACATATTCTCGTAAATATTTCTTAAATATATACATGAATGTGTTTGTATTTATATATACATAATAATTATACACAGTACACACACATATATTAGGCAAACTCAAACTTTTATTTTGTATGCAATTAATCGCAATTAATCGTTGACAGCCCTATGAGTGAGGTCGTACGAATTAAGCCGCCTTTCCACTGTCTCCAACATTTGGATACAATTGTCACATTTCTACCCTTAGTGGCGGGCGCACAGAACTTTTAAATTTGTCGTGCAACCACCGTGAGAAACAGTGTTTAAAGAATAATGTTTAAGTAAAAAAATATTGGTAATTCTAACCTTAAGCTCATAAATTTTAATAGAATACATCACATCCGGTCGGGCGGTTGCATACGGTTCAAATATTCAAATAAGTTCAAATATTTTAAGGCATCCGAAACTCAAATCGGATCCGAAATTTCTGCATACTCTTATGATTGGAAATCTGGTGGCTTAATTTGCAATGACCAAACAACAATGGATAGGTTAATATTGCTGGTTACTTAATTTTCATATTCAGTAAAATTCTTAAGAAGATGAGATACTGGTAATATGTTAGTGACGTGGACCACAGCAACCAAAGCGTCACAGCTGGAAAAAACGCTGTGCCACCAAAATGTTTTTTAAGTGCCACCAGCTAGGCGTTTTCAGAAGAGCACCTGACATTTTTTTCAGCTGGCTAAAAACACTGCTAGACATAGGCCTATTTTTATTTATTTATTTATTATTATTATTATTATTTATATATATATATATATATATATATATATTTTGCATTTATGATGTTTAGTAAGTTTCTTGAATTAGGCCCAATATTGCCAGTTACAACGCATTTGTTTTCAACAGTTTGGTTGAATGAATAATTCAGTGACTCATGAATGGTTCAGTGAATGATTCAATGACTCACATTCAATGACGCCAAATAGTAGAATAGTATAGAATAGTAGCCTATTCAAAAGTACTAATGTTGAATACCATTTAAGATGGTTAGCATGAAGTAGGAATCATTTCATGGAAGGAATCGTTTTAATAAGTGAGTCATTGACTCGCTAAATGCCTCCTACTGGTGGAACGCAATAACCTGAAAAACAAAATCGCCATCACTATAATGGTGTCTGGATGAAATATCAAGAAACTCACCTCTGAAAGCATATACACTGCCATCATCATCGGATGTAATAGCATCCAAGTGTACACGGCTGCACTGTTCTCTCTCAACGTGGTCATCAGTGGTCTTTTCGCCTAGAGAGACACCAGACTTTCCAGTTCTTTTTTGTAATGCTACATTGCTTTTTCCACACTTGCATGTACATCATTGTTACACTTACCAAAATGTGGGCATCTCATGAAGTAATCACGGGTCTCCTTTGGGTATTTGCCATGCACATCTCCTGTAACTGGGTCAAACTTGGAGAACTGATGTCCATGTAAGCAGTAATAATGACCCATGTAACGGAAGGCTCCTGTGCATTTGGGCATGCCCTTGAATTCCTTTTCATCAACCTTCTTGGTCTTCACATCAAAGTGGTAGATATCTTCACCTTTAGTGGATTATAAAGAAAATTTAAACACGTTTTCCATCACGTTTTAACCTCTGCATATAGAAAAAGACCACAATATCCTGTAATACCTTTGAAAAAGATTACAGAGTCTTCAGTACAGTCTGGCTTAGGACACTCCACTGCAGCATCCAAATGGTCAGGAATTCCAGGGAAAACTTCAGAGATATCTTTGGGATAGTCTTTCTCCAGCTTGTGCTTGTAGTACCTGAAGACCTTGGTGTCCTTTAATGGTGTTAAAGAAGAAGTTAGTTTACATGTCAGATACATAAAACAAACATCACAATGGATTAGAAACTGATCTTACCAGGAAAAAGAACTGGTGGTCATGGTGGTCTGGGCTTTCTGCAGCGTGCATGCGGAATGCAGCGTCCACATGTCCCAGGTGATGATGCTCGTCCAGCTCAGGGAAGGTTTCATTAGACAGCTCAGCCTTGCCATGGAAGCCCTTGAACAGGTGGTCGCCTTTGGTCAAAAATCAAAGAGAAAGGTCAGTTAAACGACCATTAATTGTTGGTAAAAAAAAAAAAAAAATTATAAAATCATGATGCAATCCCAAAATTCACTATCCACCTTATCCTTCAACACGGAAGCAAGCATATGGACGAGACTTCTGGTTCATAAGAATAACAACATGCAGTAAACGGTAAAACTGTTTGCACTACAAACCAATGTGTTCAGAATTAAGAAAATATGTTAAAATAATATGGTTAGACACACCAATTTGCAATATCAAGCAGCAAAACCAGCTGTTTTGTTCAGCTAAAAATAGCTGGACGTGGATGAGACTGAAAGCCAGACACATTGAATTTACAAATAGTCATGCCCGCTCTTACGGGATTAAAAAAAAAAGAGGTGGATAAAAAAATCATATTTTTATATTATATAAATTTATATCATTTTTGGGTTTTATTTTTCACTGCTAAAAGTTAAAAGTCTGACTTCTCTGATAAACCATCTCTCACCCTTGAAGAAATAAGGAACTTCCTCCTCGTTCACAGCAACTGCATCAAACTCCATTCCAGCACAGCGGTCAAGTGTAGCACCATGGTGCAATTCATGCTCTTGTCCTTCAGCCTTAGGTTCATCTGAACAAAAAAAAAAAAAAAGAAACGTGTCTTGATGAAATCAGAATATGCTAACATATTACATTCATTTATTCCCACTTTGGAAATTGTTTTAATCCAGCCATTTACAGAACGTACCATTTTCAGCATGTTCCCCCCCATGATGCCTGAACACAAAACACAAAGAAGTGGATGTTAAAATTACTATTACAAAAATAGAAGTATGTCTGTAACGTTAAGTTTTCAAACAGTTAGATTTATTTACAGAATTATGTATTTGGCAATCTGTTTGAAAAAAAAATTAATTTGTAGCTAAAGCGAATCATATTTGTGTCTGAGATACATTTTTTAAAACTGTAAAACTACTTTACTACAATCCTAAAAATAAAGGTGCTACACAATGCTATAGAAGAATCTTTTTTGTTTAAATGGTTCCATTAAGAACCTTCAACATTTGAAGAATCTTTCAGTTTCACAAAAGGTTCTTTGTGGCGAAAGAAGGTTCTTCAAATTATAAAAAGGTAAGAAAGAGATGCTTCTTTAAAGAACCTTTGACTAAATGGTTCTTCGTGGAACCAAAAATGGTTCATGTATGGCATCACTGTGAAGAATCTTGTAAAGCACCTTTAATTTTTAAGAGTGTAATTATAACTGAATCTTGCCATTGTGGCATAGGTTACTAGAAAAAAAAGGTTGGCTCTTATGAAAAACTGCTTGATATGTTTCTCAATTCAAAGTCACTTTTGATTAAAAAAACAAAACAAAAAAACATTCTAAACGAGTAAACATAAATGTAACTGTTTAAAGTAAATGCAAGACTTGCACTGACCAAGCAGTCAAAATTGAAGCAATCATAATGTTGGTGCAATCATAAAAAAAAAAAACTAATGCTATGTCATAGTAACACACTTAGCAATTCTGCACACATTGTTTTGATTCATTTTAACCTTGTAACCATGTGTTGACAGGTGTCTGCGTGAATACTCACGAAGCAACGAGGCTCAGCGAGAGAGCCAGGCACAGAGTGAGCGTGTGAACGAGCCTCATGGTCAGCAGGGTCTTCTGGTGAGACAGAGCTCAGCTGGAGAAGGTACAGTACAATCTGGTTTCCACAATTTATACCCTCCACCAGACACTATCTTGCAAGCACGCTGTAGATGACACGTACACCCACGTTTGCATAGAGCGTAGGAAGGGACATTTAGTTACATGCCCACACTAAACAACACAGGTACAAAGGCACGTTTGCATGCTGCCCTGACTCCCCCATCCAAAAGTTGGCCAAGGTACATGTTTCTTCTTTTTTTTTTTTTTTTTTTTCAAGGAATTTCTGGTGGGGTATTGGGGTTGGTACAGGTAACGTGAGTTGAGCAGTGCAAAAATCCATGTACCATGGGGTAATTAGACTTATTAAGTTTTAGAGACCCTCTTACAGGGCAGCAGTCATTGGCATGATAGTTCATACATGCACTTGCATGCATTTTCAGTACAGAAGAGTATACAGTATTTTTTTTCTGTATTTCTGAATACACTGTAAAAAATAAAAAACAATTTTGAGTCAGCTTAAAATAATTTGTTACCCTGCTGCTTTAAAATTTTAAGTTTAGTTAACTAAAATAAGTTTAGTCAACTTGAAATGTTAAGTTGTACTAAGTAACAACTTAGATATTTGTGGTTGCTAAACTTAACAGATGGGTAAGTAACCCAGCTGCCTTAAAATTTCAAGTTGAATAAACTTTTTTTGAGTTGACTGAACTTAAAATTTTAAGGCAGCCAAGTTACAAATTATTTTAAGTTGACTCAACAAATTGTTTTTTTACAGTGTAGTTGAAAAATGTTATAAAGTATATAAATGGGTGTGAGTAACGTGGTGATTAAAATTAAGCATATAGTGAAGAAATTATAAACCCATCAGATTTATTTAGTTGGGACATTTCTTGTACAATTTGCAGTATGCATTTGAAAGCATTGATAAGCATCCATAAATGGTATCCTGTAATTCTTTTACTGATGTGAATACCTTGCAGAAACAGTTTTATTGATGAAAAGTCAATGTGTGCACAAATGCATGTTGCTTTGTGATTGCACAGGACTGAATTTTCTAGAAAACCCAGTGAAATGGGCAGTGTTACCTTTTTCCCCAAATAACATAGACAATCAATACGAAGTGCTGACCTCTGCAGTTTAGTTTGATATGGTGATCATTAACAGAGACTGCTTTGCTCTGTCGAAATACTCATGGAAGCAGGTACACTAAATCACAGTAATACAGTATGCACATATAAGCAAGAGTGTCTTGCTGAATTCAAATTAATTTTACATTGAGTTGAGGGGTTTTCAAAGCCACAGACCCTCAAATATGCTCATCCTGCTGTGAGTGACCCCCTCATATAATATAAATGCAGCTATATATTTTCATGTATTTGTACAAAAATATTACAAATATGTGTTAATTGCAATTGCAATACATATTTAGTGGAAATGAACACTTTATAGCACATATATTGTATTTATGTATTTTTATTATTTATTGTATTCCTTGGTCATTTATTTTCATAATCATTTTAATATTTAACAAACAAAAGTAATAATATTAATGATGAGTGAAAATTAATCTGATTTAAATGATGTTAAAAAGCATCTGTCTTATACAGATTAGCATCAGCATCCAGTCGTGCACGTGTCACTGAACACACAATCTCCCTTCATGAAGGGAACAAAAGGCCACACTGGTGTCTCATAGTAAAGGTACACCACCAAATCTACAGATAAACTAATTTTTCCTATCTCACTGCCACTAGCCTGAAAACCAGTCTTTTTAAAAAAGCAAAGGGAGAATGCACATTTTAAAAATGTATAATATATATTTGAGTTTTTGTTCATAAAAATTACCTACAAAACTACCTGATTAAATAACAGCATTGCTGGCCCTAATAAATTATGTAAGTGTAACCGTGAACAGGACATGTACAAATACGTGCTTCAGAAAGTATACTGAAATCTATAACCACATAACTGTGATATATGTGACCCTGGACCACAAAACCAGTCTTATGTTGCACAGGTATAATTGTGGCAATAGCCAAAAATACATTGGATGGGTCAAATTTATCGATTTTCCTTTTATGCCAAAAATCATTGGGATATTAAGTAAAGATCATGTTCCATGAAGATATTTTGTAAATTTCCCGCCGTAAATATATCAAAACTTAATTTTTGATTAGTAATATGCATTGCTATGAACTTCATTTGGACAACTTTAAAGACAGTTTTCTCAGTATTTTGATTTTTTTTTGCACCCTCAGATTCCAGATTTTCAAATAGTTGTATCTCGGCCAGATTTTGTCCTTTCATAACAAACAATACATGAACGGAAAGCTTATTTATTCAGCTTTTCAATTTCAATTACACTTATGACTGGTTTGTGGTCCAGGGTCACATAAGTGTATGCACTTTTACTCTGACATACTCAAAAGTAACATAAAAAAAAGATTTTATCATGAAATGTATTTAAAAATTATACAAATTGTGCAGGTGCATGTTTTAGCATCAATAAATGTTTAATTTTGACCAATATATGTACACAGATTTTACACAGTTTTATAATATGAACACATTTCTGTTTTGCAAAATATTGTTTGAAAAGTCTGTTTGTGCTATATTTCTATAAATGTCTATAAATTAGCATCAGTAGATAAATATATTGATATTAAGTAGATATTTACAATGTAAAGGCATTCATACAAGTCAGTTTCTACTGTAGGACTATTATGTTTTAAAAATGAGTGAATGGAATAGTGGCCATCTCTTTCATAGAACTTCCTAAACTCTGCAGCACATTTGAAAAAAAATGTAAGACCTCCCGTATTGAAAAATTAATCAAAATAGCCGACTGAAAAATGTTACGTAATGTTATCATGTGATGAATTAAACGTTATCTGTTTGTAACGAAAAGGACAAGTGTGTAGGCATAATATTTATTTACTTGTATTAGCACTGATACTGGCGGTCATGTTGCAAGATAAAGAAAGATCAACAAAAACTTGAAAATGGTTCAAAGATTTCCAGCTAGACTGCTTTTAAATGTTACTATCACACTAAACCGCCCCTTGTTGGTTTAGCACAATTTTTTTTTTCTCTTTCTCATTCTCTCTATTGATCACGTCGCATGAAGTAGCACACAGAGCAGTTTTAGAAATTATTTTGGTAGTTGCACACCACAGGACCAAGTGAAAACAGCTGGTGTACAGTGAGTAAAATTGCACCGAAGGAAACAATAGCAATGCTTCTAAACCGAAGTTCGACAGGGCAAAACAATGGTTCAAAGACTGGTGGTTGCTTCCCCCTGCTGGACAAAGACCGGTTCAGCATCCTAACCAAATCTGCTTTGTCGCTGCTTGTCCCATTGCACATCACAAACGTTAAAATGAATGAATGCCCCTAAAAGGGTTGATATATAAGGTAGCATCCACCAAAATACTGCTGCCAAGGCGCTATTTGTTTAACATGTATAAACCGTTTAAGTCATAAGTTCTTTATTGGCAACTATGGTTCTTTAAAGAACGCCTTTCCATTCCGCAAGGTTCTTTTTTAGAGGAAAAGGGGTTTTTTTTTTTTTAGATTTTTAACATGTTGCTTACAAGAAAGAATGGTTCTTTTAAGATCTGTGAACAGAAATGTTCTATGACATTGCTGCAAAAATCCCTTTTGCAATCTTGACTTTTAAAAGTGGAATATTTTATCTTGACACATTTTGTGTTGTGTGAGGTTTTTAAAGCAGAAAGCAAAAGACAAGTAATGTAAGCAAAGAGCATTATGCATAATGCTCACTGCAAGCGGTTAAGTAACACGCAGGGTCAAGGTTTAAAAAGCGAATCAAATTGAGGTTGTGAAAAGAACAGACAAAGTAGAGCACAAATAATGGATTAAAGGCAGCATAAAGACATGTACCATTAAAAGCAACCCAAATAATCACACTATCTTTGCACTTATTAGGACAAATTAGATCCTTCCTTTGATCTACATATACTAATATGTAGTTGACAATTAGAAAGTCTATTTCAGAATTTGAATATGCACATGCAAGAGCACATCGTAAGTGCTCTTATAGTATACGTGAACAAAATGAAGCCATAATCTAGCAGAATACAAAACTTAGATGCAGACACTGTGCCATCTGCCTTATCGTTCACAGTTGACTCTTTTCCAGAAAACCAAAAACACCTGGGGCACAGAGACTGAAGCCGATCACAGGAGGCCTAGTAACAAAACTCTGTTTTCCTGACATGGCTAAAGTGTATTACAGTGGTGTCTGGCCATAACAACAAAAACCCTGTTGGTTAAATTATGTAACAGTATCATCCCCTGCAGCCTTGTACTTGCCTCAGCGTTCAATCACAGCATCCAGAAACTGTTAATGCACAATCTCATATCTGGCATGTCTGGACTTTGTCTGCTCACTGTTTACATAGCCTTGTGTTGCACAGATTTGATCCGTTGTGAGGTGAACCATCTCTGCTCTATTCTCTTAAGAAAATATATCTTTTCTAGTTTTAATATTGAGCAGAGCTCCAGGCAACAAATGCAAATGCAAAGTTATAGGCTTGTGTGGGAGGGAAAATTGATTCATGTGAAAGGGGAAAAAAAGCTGAAAGCATTTCTCAGACACAGATGCAATCATTTTACCATCTCAGATCAATTTCAATCTCTGTTTCTCTGCGTGTGTTTATATAGCTTCCCTGCTTTTGTTAATTACAGCATTTAAGCACAATCTGCTTGAAAATATAATAATTATAATTAAAATAAGTGAAAGATCATTAAAGTGACATTTTTGACAGCTTGCCAACTGTGAAATGATAGAGGAAGAAAACTTTAAGCATTGGTGCAGGTGTGTTACTGTAGTCAGGAAGCTGACTGTGAATTTATTCCAAGCATTATTCTCTAAATTCCTGGTGCTGCCTTGCAAATGCAAAAATCACACCAGAGGATTTCCAGTGCATCCCAGAAACAGGAAAAAGGCCATTGTACAGAATACTTGTATGCCAGAAAGGTCAAAACATCAAGCAGTGCTTAAACATTCTCAGCAGGCAACAGAAAGGAAAAAATGTCACAATTTGTTTAATTAATAACTATCAGGATGAATGTGGCCAACTTATTTTGATAAAAAAAGACTCTAAAAAAAACATCCATGCAAATGCATCTCGCACAATAATGTATGCATCTTATTTCACACTAAAAATTAAAGAAAATAAAAAACATGTACATAAAAAAATGATAAGACCATTTGATCATTTTTGCTTTATGTTATTTTCATGCCAGTTAAACGTTTAAAACTACTGTGGCATTCACATATCCTATATATTCCTAAATTTGTTTTAATTTACATTTGCTTATTTATAATAAAATTGATACCAATATGTTTGCCATTTTCACTGTATTAAACTGCTATCTCATCCTACTTTACAAACGCGCCCCCTCGTGGACTACTACGATGACGATCGGAATAAACCAATCAAGATGCATGAAAACTTAGAGCTGCCACAGACTTCCATGGTGGGAGCAGCGTGTGATCTGCGCTGTTCTTTGCAGACATTAAGTGATTTGCGTTTGTGCAAGCCCACAAGAATTATCGACGGACACGACGCAGAATAACCCTCGCTTCATCTAACCAAACATCTACCTTACACACTACCAAACCAACGCGTCTGAGTGCGTGGATTCGACCACAGATGTGCCGTGGAGCGATACTGTGGACTCTGTTGCCATGCTGACAAGAAACGAACAGGTTATTTAATTGTACCGTTGTGTCGTGAGGGATTCAAAGGCTTCGGGTTCTTGTCCAAGTGTAGTGTGGTGGGCGTCAGAATGATGAAGATGCGGTACCTGTAACCTGCGCAGAGTCTCCGGTTCCGGTCAATTAAACGGTATTCGGAACGCTGGAAACCGAGTGTGCAGGTAAGGTTTCTAAACCTTTTTTTATTGCGAAAATCTGTGTTCCTGTGTTGGCTTTCTGGATCATTTATCTCACAGAACTTAGTTAGACTTGGTGTAGCCTAATGGATACAAATGGTTACTGACTAAAAGGTGATAGGTTCACCTGTAGAGGTCAACTAGGTGTGTTTTTGTTCAACCTCAGATTACTACAGGAGGGACTGAACCTGTCATTTTGATAAAAGCTTCAGCTAAGTGATTAATAGCCTGTAGCATAATAAACGTAATGCATGTTATTCCATATTAGAAAGGAAAAGATTCTGATCAGTGTTTTTTAACGTTTCCTTTTTAACACAAGCCAACTGTAACTTTACCTGTGATTATTTGACATGAAATGACATGCACATTAACTTTAACAAAACATGCAGTTGAACTTAAGTTGTTTTCACATTAAAACTTATCTTTAAACAGCCTCTATCAACAAAACGTAAACAGCAAAGCATACACTACCAGTCAGAAGTTTTTGAACAGTAAGGTTTTAAATGTTTTTTAAAGAAGTCTCTTCTGCTCACAAAGCCTGCATTTATTTGATCCAAAGTACAGCAAAAACAGTAAAATTGTAAAATATTTTTACTAGTTAAAATAACTGTTTTCTATTTGAATATATTTTGAAATGTAATTCATTCCTGTGATTTGAAAGGTGAAATTTTGCCATCATTACTCCATTCACATGATCCTTCGGAAATCACTCTAATATTCTGATTTGCTGCTCAGAAAACAAAATTATGATATAAAAGCTTTTTATTTCAGAAAAGTGCTAATCTTTGGATTTTCCTAGTCATCAAAGAATCCTGAAAAAAAAAAATTACTCATCTGTTTTAAATATTAATGATAATAATAATAATAATAATAGTTTCTTAAACAGCAAATTAGAATGATTTCTAAAGGATCATGTGACAGTGAAGAATGAGGTAATGATGCTGAATATTTAGCTTTGCCATCACAGAAATAAATTACATTTTTGAATATATTCAAATATAAAGCAGTTATTTTAAATAGTAAAAATATTTCACAATGTTACTGCTTTTGCTGTATTTTGGATCAAATAAATGCAGGCTTGTTGAGCAGAAGAGACTAATTTTAAAAACATTAAAAATCTTACTGTTCAAAAACTTTTGACTGGTAGTGTATATGAAACACAAAGCAAATCCTGAGGCAATAAAATGTAAAAAGGATAATAGTGTATACTGTATATAGCATGAAAACATGTGACAACATGCCCCAATAAAAAGCAACAACTTGCCTCAGCCTGAAAATACCCTTATCCTTTGAGCACAGTTCAGTTTTCACATTTTAATCACCTTTTCAGTTTTTTAAATAAATGCCATGCACGAATATTCCATGTACACTTTTAATTTATGTGAGTTCATAGTATGTATACAAGAACTATAAATTGCTGTTGATAATGTTTTTTTGCATGTAGTAAGCCACACACAGTGCTGTCACTCCTGGGCTTTTCATGTCAACAACCCATTTATTCTAACTCAGAGGAAAATATATGAGTGGTTTTTGTCACATCTGTAATTATAAGCAGGTGAGGGATAATAAGTAACAGCTATATATATCATATATAGCTATATCATGAGCCTTATGAGTAGTATCCAGTTTGGCTGTCTTGGCAATGCATCTTTATATACTTTGTATAAGGTGGTAAATCTGTGATCTTTACTTTTAATCTGCCATTAGCAGCAAAGTCATTTTTGTTAATAAAATGAAGGTAAACATGTCAATATATTTAGAAGTCTGGAAAGCCAGCGGATACACTCAGGGTAATTATTATATTTTTTTATTTTTTGACCTTTATTTTTTCAGCCTGTTATTTTAGATAGACCCCTGTGTCACTTGTGCATGCTGACAACGCATATATTACTTAACTACTTGTTATTCATCTGACTCATTTATCCAAAGTAACCCACAGTACAGTAATTACAGGGAGAGTCCCCCTGGAGCAATCTTGGGTTGGGCGCTTCCCTCGAGGGCTCAATGGTTAGAGGATTCATGGATCATCCGTAACAATTTGATCCTGCGACCTCTGGGCAGACAGCCTGTATCTTTAACCACTACACCACCCCACCCCCAACCATATGTTGTTGATTAGTTAGTTGTTGATTTAGACATCATGCAAAAAAATACACTGTCAGCACTGTATTTGTTGTAATGAGGTTGCTGTTCACTGAAGGCACTTCTGTTTTGTTTTATGGCTTCTAATGAATTGCAGACATGTGAGGTATATTTAGAGCAACATTCTGGATCCTGTCCACAAGTTCTCGCTCTTAAGAGAATGCGTGCAGACAAAGAAAGAAAGCGTGCAAGAAAGAGAAACACTATATGACATCATGCATCTGTGTTTAAACTTTGACCCCAAACCCTAACTCCTCCCTCGCTCATTCTCCCTCTCTCTCTTTCCTTCTTGCGCTGTCTCTCTTTCCTGCAGTCAGCTATTTCACTTCATGCCCTGACATGTTAAGGAGCAGGAGGGGAGGAGATAAAGGACCAGAAAAACCGGTAAGCAGCTGGGAGCCGAGGAGAATATGCGAAAGGAGGAGTAGATTTCAGTCTGTCCAGCAAAACCATAAGACCTGTGAGGAGGAAGAAACAAGTCGCAGAAAGACATGAAGAGAGAGTGATACATTTAAGGCGAGACTGAACACTGCCATGGAGAAAACGTGAAACAGCGCATTTCAAAGGTAAAATTTTGTGTCGTCTCTTACTGTCTGTCTCGATCTCACTTTATTTCTTTATTACTTAGGACAGTTTACGTTGAGGGT
Organism: Labeo rohita; assembly: GCF_022985175.1. NCBI lineage: Eukaryota > Metazoa > Chordata > Actinopteri > Cypriniformes > Cyprinidae > Labeo > Labeo rohita. The sequence goes on from NC_066877.1 coordinate 22,294,487, forward strand.
TGGGTCAGCACCTTGACTCACTTGCATATCCGAACTCGCGCTCTCATGGGAGTTTGACAGATATGTTCTACCCCTCTTTCTATTTCTGTTTCTCTCTCAACCTTTCCTTCTCACATGTCATGGCTGAGTTAAATGCCAAGCTTTCATTTAAAGGTGAAGTGTGTAATTTCTGTGCTGCTTGCATCACCAAATGGAATTGAGAAAATAATGACTGGTTCCACGTTTTTTGGAGCATAATGGCTAAACGCACCAGATTCCATGCGATTTACATTACAGTAGCCTATGCCAAAAAATCATTCATAAAGTAAGCCACTCACAGATTTATCTTGTGAATAGTGTAAACACTGTAGACCTCTGAAGCACTTTGAGCTGCATTTCTTGCATTAAAGGTATTATTAGTATGACTTGTATATTGAACTGGGTTAGGAGAAAGTATTTAAACATCAACCGAATTACACCCTTCTCTTCAAGGTTTATGTTTGTTTTGTCTTACAGGGCTTCTGACTAGCAGCATGACTTGGACCTACGGGATTGCAAAATACAAACACACCTGCAGCCAACAGTCATCTGAGGACACTCTCTCTGATTCTCAATTCCGGAAACCTTTTTGTAGCAAGCATTTGCATACAGCCCAACCGAATCCCACTGCTCTTTCTGTGCTAACTGCAGTGTAAGCTGTTCCCGAGATCCCGAGAGCCACCTGCTTCGGACTATGGAAGAACGCACATCCTCATGGTCCATCCTGAGGGCCAGATGAGGAGCATGTTACCCAGCTTGTTACGGGGCCGGCGGTTCTACTGCCGCGAATGGGCCCTCGAGAAGCTACAAAGATGCCTAGAGGGGCGAGACGCCATCAAGAGTGTGGAGGGAACTGCCCGTGTCTCTCCAGGGGTCCTAGTGACTGGGGGCCCGGGCACGGGTAAGACAGCCCTCCTCACCGAACTGGTTTGGCCCCAGTCAGAAGCATGCAGGGCGGCGGGGTTGGCAGCACGGTGTTTGGCCTGGCACTATTGCCAGCGAGAGCATGCGGGCAGTATTGAAGTGTGGAGATTTGTACTGGGGCTGGTTGAACAGCTGAAGGAAAGTCCACTTCTGGGACCAGACTATGTAAAAGCGATAAGCACTGCTGCTATTGCTGCTGTCCTGGAGCCCGTACACTGCCAAAAAGAACCGGATGACACTTTTAAAAGGTTGGTTTGTACATCACAATGTCAGTTATCATCATTTGATAAAACCTGAGTTTCAGAGTTTCTGTAGGAAAATTATGTGAATGAAGTATGTTAATTATTTTTTAAATGTAATGAGTAAATACAAAGGTATTGTTATAAGATCCTCAAATATCTATGCAATATCAATACACTACCAGTCAAACGTTTTTGAACAGTAAGATTAGTAATGTTTTATTTAAAGAAGTCTTTTCTGCTCACCATTTATTTGATTCGGAGCAAAAACAGTAAAATTTTGAAATATTTTTACAATTTAAAATAACTGATTTCTATTTGAATATATTTTAAAATGTAATTTATTCCTGTGAATTTTCAGCATCATTACTCCAGCCTTCAATGTCACGTGATCCTTCAGAAATCATTCTGATATGCTGATTTTATTATTATTATCATCAATATTTAAAACAGTTGAGTACATTTTGTCAGGATTATTTGATGAATAGAAAGATATGCATTTATCTAAAATAAAAAGCTTTTGTAACGTTATACACTGTACAATTTAAAAGCTTGGTGTCAGTATCATTTTTTGGGGAGGATAAATTATAGAAATTAATACTTTTTTATTTAGCAAGGATGATCAAGTTGATCAAAAGTGATAATAAAGACATTCATAATGTTACAAAAGAGTTCTAGTTCCGAGAACAGCATTTATTCTGAACTTTCTATTCATCAAAGAAACCTGAAAAAATTCTGCTCAGCTGTTTTCAACATAATCAGAATATTAGAATGATCATGTGACTGAAGTAATGATGCTAAAAATTCAGCTTTGAAATCAGGAATAAATTACAGTTCAAAATTTATTAAAATATAGAACAGCTATTTTAAATACAAAAATCTTACTGTTCAAAAACTTTTGACTGGTGTATATGTAACTCTGCCATATTAATAATTCTTAATTTGCATTGATTACTTGCTCAATTTCGTCTTGAAAATTGTAACATTTTAATGTAGATTTTTCATTATCTACTCAGTCTCATATTGAAAATTGTAACATTTTAATATAGATTTTAAACCTTACAAATTCACTATTTCAGTACTTCTAAAAACCACTTTTTCCTTTCTCTGAATTTCTCACATTTTTCTCTTGCTTTTGCTCTGTAACAAATCACTCACTGTTCAAGATCCCTTTGAACTCATTTCTGTCAGCCTTTAGTTCTCCAAGCATTTCATGTTTGCTCTCCAAGCATTACTCCTGTGAGAAATCCCAGATGTTTCACAGCTAGGCCTTTGGTGTACCTTACACACTCCCTCTGTATTTCACATTGTTTGTGCAAGGAAAATGACACTTCAGTGGGGCCTTTAAATGACTTTTTTGACATTTTGCTGCGTTTCTTGTCTAACAGAGTGTCAGGCTCCAGAACATTTTAGCTTTAAACATGAAATTTTAAGTTTAAATAATCAATTCATGACGTTTTGTATAACAGATTGCATTGCAGAAGATGCTTGTTTTTAATATAATCCACACCACTTTCACTTGGTCCTTTTAAAAACGTGTGTGTTTTTTTGTGTTTTCTAGTCAAAACCAGAAAAAAACTTATTTTAAAATCATGTAAACACTTTTTTTTTTTTTTTTTTTTTTTACATCTTCTGGTTATTCATAGTAAGCTGATGTTTTTTAGTCTTGTGAATATAAATGCACTCAGCGGCATCTTGCTTAAACAAGGTTTCTTTTATTGTTTCCTACTAAACCCTCCCACCCCTTATATTCTCCTCCTCCATCGTATTTTCGTCTGATACCCCTCAGAAAGACTTTATGTCAAAAGCAGGAAAAGGGGCTATTGTTGTGCTTTGCTGCCACATATATTTATTTATTTATTCCTCTCATCGCAATAATGACGCCTATTCACAGTTATCACAATAGCCCAGCATTCAGTGCAGACAGATGACGCTATTTACAACCTTCAGGGGAAAAAAAAAGGGGGTAAAGACCGAGAATCATGCCACTAGTTTGTGGAGTTTGTGTCCCTCAGTGAGGTCGCCACACTGACAACTTTTCTCTGTTTTTTTTTATTTATTTTTTTTTTTTTAAACCTCTTTCAGTGTTTGCTCTTACACTAGTTCTTTCAGTTTTCCCTTGCAGATCTGACGTACAGGCCCACATTCCACACATGCTGACAGACTGTTGTGATGTTTTTCTCTGGTCCTTGCGAGAGATTGTAAAAAGTTTAGGGGTAAAATGCGAACGTCTTTCCCTGCTGTATTCAGCATGCTCTCTGATGTACATAAGCTATCATTAACACTGTTTATTTAAAAGTCAGCCAGTGATGAGACCGTTTATTTTATCAGGACGTGAACTTCTGTCATCAGGAAATAATTATGACATATTCATCAGTTTGAAGCTCTATAGAGATATAGCTGTAGTAAACAGACAAAATTCCTGTATTCTAAGTAGATTAAATCACAAAATGGAATTGTACTTATAGCAACTGTAACCTATTCTCAGTTTTAAGTTTGGATTTCATCAGATTTTGGCAGTGAGGACTTGCAAATGATTCCAGCTGAATCAGTGGTTGGTTGTAAATCCTGTAATCTTCAGCTGCCTGACCATGGCCAAAACCCTTAAACCTCCCATTTTGTCCACAGCTGAAGTATAAGAAGTGTCACAAAACTCTTCTCTCAGGTTTATCTCTTAACACTCCTCTGTTTGACAACTATAACTAGCAAGACCATTCCTGGGGTCAAGCCAAGCCTATAGCTAGAGTCAGGAAGTATATTTATTAGGTTGTTCGGCTCAAGCTGTGATCAGTGAACATGTTAAAAGGGCATTAGCTCAACAAATTATGTGAGCCACGTGTTGGAGATAAGGAACCGATAAACATTGCATGCTTATGACTGTATATTTTATGGCGGGAGACAGGAAGTTCATTACTGAACTGTTTAACCAAAATAAGTTGTGCTGTTTAAAACAATATACTTTGAAAAAAAAACAAGTGTTGATTTTCATACAGAATATGAGCAACACAATGCTTCCATTAGGTGAAGTATTTTTTCAATTAATTTTCTCTATGACATTAAATAAAATCAGTAAAGAGTTCAAAAACAGTCCATGGGCCAAATCAAGCAGGTAAGTAAAAATTGAAAATTAGAATAACATAACAGAGGTACAAAGACATTTGACGATGGATTACGGAATATATATACATAAAAAATAATATATTTTAAAATAATTTGAAAATATTATGATGGTCCTGAGCTTTTTACTACATTTTCATACAAACACATAGTCCTGTTCCAAACTCTTGCCATTAATTTATGTATCAGGATTCTTTTGGCTGTATCATGATGCGCAAACTAACAGAGCACCTCAGTGTTTTGGGAAACCAGGCCATGAGTTGTTTAGTTGCCTGCATATCAAGCTGGGATAGATGAAAGCGTATTATCATAAATCTTATCACATTTAAGCATTTGATTAAAAGGGCAATCATACAAGAGTGAAGTGGTGCAGTGATAAGAGCAACACAGATTATGTGAATGTGAGTCTGATAAGGAAGCAGTACCTTCTCACTGTCTACTGGTATGCCCTGGAAGCAACAGGAAATCACTGAGCTTCCATAACACTGAGTCACAATGCCTATGCAACCACACCTCAAGTCAGAAGAAGTGGCCAAAAGAGTGAAAGACTGAAGAATTAGACAGTGTTAAAAATCTTGGAGTTGGTTAGATGGTTTTTAAAGGCTGTTGTATTTTATTCCAAATAAAGTGCTCACATAGTTGCATTCTTTACAAAACAATGCCACATTTCTGCATTCATTTCCTTCCCAGATAAGCTCTGTTTTAGTTCTGACTTGACTTTCATTCATATGTGATGACATGCCTTTCCTAGTTCCAATTCTTCAAATGACTGAATTCCTCATCCTCTCACTGTTGCTGAGAGAAATATGTCTTTCCTTGCTTCTCCTTCTTCCATTCCATTCTTCTGTTGACGCAGTTTAAAAGTTATATGTCTGTGTGGTTAAAGACAATGATACTAGCAGTGGTTGCTAAGCTATGCCTTTACTTATGTGTAATTATGTTCAACTACTTCTTCTTTTCATTTTTCTTTAGGGCAGTGTTAGAGCCTCTCTTGTCCTTGACACCACCAGCTCACACTGTGTTTATTGCGGTTGATTCACTGGACTCGGGGTATTGTGGAGGTAATGGAGCTGGAGAAGGCTTAATATCAGGACCTGCGGCCACTCAGAGTTCCTCTATTGCAGAGCTCTTGCTCAAATACATACAACTCCTGCCCCCCTGGATCTTGCTGGTGTGCTCTGCACGCCGCCAGAACAAAGCCATTTGCAAGATGTTCTCAGGTACAATATTAAGCACAGTAAAATGTGAGATGATTAGCTATTGGTTTTTTGTAAGAGTTGTGCTTGTTCATCTTAAATAAAACTGTGTACAAGGACTTTATGTTCTGTGTTTAGAAACCCATTTAGAAAGAAATGAATAACATTGTATGGCCGCGCAAACATTTAGTATTCCCAAACATACAGCTTATTACTCATTTTTTCTGTGCTTTTTGTTCTTATATCAATATATTATGGCTTTGTAGTGCTTTGTTTTTTACTAGATGAAATGACCTGGTCTTATGAGATGAGGGTCCCACGCACTCGTTAGCTCTTGTGGATGACATCTGAAGTATAGCGTGAAGAGACTAAAATCTATTGTATGCTAGTTGTGTGTATATTTTTGACTTTATAAACACATTTGAATGCAAGGTCCTTAACTCTGGCTTGGAAAGCCTCGAGGACCATCATGGTTTACCTCTGCCCACGAGATGAAAAGACTGGAAAGAAACAACTATTGTAGGACTACACTGTTTGCTAAAAGCATGTTAAAATTATTATGACAAATGCTACTGTTGTTGACTTGTATAGTAATTTAAGAGTGGAGTATAGTAAAAAAATGTTTGGAATTACACAAATGTAAAAAAATACAGTGAACTTGAGTACTTCCCATGATGCTTATACATATTGTGAACCCACTCGGAGACACTGAAAACACTATAATGAAACTCACATACAGTTGCACAAACAGAACATGCTGCTGACTGCATATTTAACTAAAACCCATCTTTTTATTGCATAAGGCAATTTCGGTGGCAATTGTGCGGCCCTAACAAATCATGATGCTATAACCATTGTTTGTCACTCATTTTGTTGTGTACACTGCTCTGATTCTATCTCTTGCCTCTCTACCCTGCAGGTTTTAGGAGGTTGTGTCTGGATGATTTAAGAAAGCCTGCAACTGTACGAGATATACAGCAATATATCCTGCGGAGGCTTGACCAGGACGGGCCATTGAGAAGACAACTTACACCAGAGACGGCTGAAATGCTTAATCTTTTGCACATCAAAAGCGGTGGCTGCTTCTTGTTTCTTGAGCGAGTGCTAGATGGTGTTGCACATGGTCTAGTAGGACTTCGTGAGATTCGGGACATTCCTGGCACACTGAATGGCCTTTACCTTTGGCTCTGCCAGCGACTCTTTCCTCGAAGGCTGTTTGTCCATATTAGGCCTTTGCTGAATATCCTTTTGGCATCCCCACAACCACTAACAGCTGAGCAGCTCTACACTATTGCTAGAAGCCGTGACTTCTACCTTGGGATTGGAGACTTCCAAGCACAGATGGGAGCACTGGCATCTCTGTTTGTGGATGGCCCTGAGGGCAGTAAACTCCTCTTTCATAGCAGCTTCGCAGAATGGTTAACTGATGTTAAATATTGCACACAGAAGTTTCTGTGTTGTGTGAAGGATGGTCACCTTTCTTTGGCCATGTCTCTCTCTTTTCGAGCCTGTAGTTTGAGTACAGAGGAGACTTGCCAGCTGGCCCACCACCTCCTCAACAGTGGACTCCATGAAGGGGAACCAGCTCTCCTGGCACTGTGGTTGCTGTGGACTGGAGTTCCAGCTCTTAATGGTGCTAGAAAAGACTGTTCTCCTAGTCATACACCTGTATTAGTTCAGCAAGATGTCCTTCAACTCTTAATGAAAAGTGGAATTTACCCGGCAACCTGTTCCCCAGACAATAGCTCCAATGTCGGGGTTCACTGTGTTGGAGGAGGTGGCAGGATAGTTCGGCGAGCATTACAGAGGGAAGACTCTGTGAGAGCACTTCTTGACAGTGGAATCAGTGTGAACCGTACAGACCCATCAGATGGACGGACTTTACTAGCAGCTGCAGCCCATGCTGGACTTGAAGATGTAGCAGCATTGCTGTTATGCCGTGGAGCAGACCCTTTACTGAACGACAACCAGGGGCAGACTGCACTGACGCTTGCTGCCAGACAAGGCCACGTTGGTGTACTGCAGATGTTGCTAGAGTGGGTGCAGGAGCAAGGGAGCAAGAGTCCTGCAGGACAAGCCCTGCTGGAGCACGTGGACAGTGAGGGATGGACTGCTCTTCGCTCTGCCGCATGGGGTGGGCACAAGGAAGCTGTGCGTCTACTTCTGGAAGCGGGGACAGAGATTGATGGCTGTGATTCAGACGGCCGAACAGCCTTGCGAGCAGCAGCATGGGGTGGACATGAGGAAATTCTATTGACCCTCCTTGATCATGGTGCTGAAGTAGACCGCTCAGACCGCGAGGGACGTACTCCACTAATTGCTGCAGCCTACATGGGTCACAAAGAGGCAGTCGAGATCCTTTTGAATGCTGGGGCTGATTTGAATCTTGCAGATGGGGATGGACGTACTGCTCTCTCTGTTGCTGCATTGTGTGTGCCATCGGCAGCTGGAGGACGAGGGCATGGAGAGGTCGTAAGCCTTCTGTTGGAGCGAAGTGCTGATCCAGAACATAAGGACAGAGATGGCATGACGCCTTTACTATTAGCCTCTTATGAAGGGCACGAGGAAGTGGTTGAACTCCTCCTGGAAGCTGGAGCTGATGTAGATGAAAGTTCTGGATTTCATCCCTCTGCTATCACGCCTCTCCTTGCAGCTGCAGCTATGGGGCATGCTGGCACAGTTAACCGTCTGCTGTTTTGGGGGGCAGCGGTGGATGGCATTGATGGAGAAGGCCGCACTGCTCTCTGCTTGGCTTCAGCAAAGGGTAGTGTTGAAGTTGTAAGAGCACTGCTGGACAGGGGTTTGGATGAGAATCACAAAGACGACCTGGGCTGGACTCCATTGCATGCAGCGGCTTGTGAAGGTCACAAAAGTGTGTGTGCAATATTGACAGAGCAAGGTAGCATGGCACGTGTGGGCGAGCTTGATGTAGAGGGTCGTAGCCCTCTTATTTTAGCAGCACAAGAAGGGCACTGCAGTACAGTCAGGCTACTTCTGGAGCGGAAGTCGCCCATCGATCATCGTGCATACGATGGACACTCTGCACTCAGTGCAGCTGCTCTGCAGGGACATCGAGAGATTGTGGAGTTGCTCATGCGTAGAGGGGCTGACACTGATGTCCGTGATGCTGAAGGAAGACCTCTTCTTTATTTGCTGGTCATGGAGGGCCGTTTAGACATGGCCACTCGACTCATAGAAAAAGGTGGTGTCCCTCTGGAGTCAAAAGATGCAGAAGGGCGAACTGCACTCCATGTAGCAGCTTGGCGAGGAGACCTGGAAGGTATTGAACTGTTGCTGAAATATGGAGCTGACCCAAATGCTAGAGATCTTGATGGACGGCCTCCTTTGCACTCTGTAGCATGGAGAGGTCACGCAGCTGCTGGCAGGCTGCTCCTTAGGGCTAAAGGTCTTAATGTAGACCTGGCTTGCAAACAGCAGGGTGCCACAGCACTTAGCATTGCTGCTCAGGAGGGGCATGCTGAAATAGTCGCCATGCTTTTAGAGAAAGGTGCAGAATCAGACCACGTGGACCGTTATGGTCGCAGCCCAGTCAAGGTAGCAGGAAAACAAGGTCATTTCACAATAGTGCGGCTTCTGGAAAGCTATGGCGCAAAGCCCTTCTCAGGTCTTATACCGTTTACACCTAGTGGTGCTCCTAATCATTCTTACCTTTCAGCCATAGTCAAGACTCAAGCATCCATTAGTTCAGGAGAATTGGGTATTGATGGAATCCCAGCCACATCTTCTCCATCTTCAACCTCAGTTTCTGCCTCCTGTTCCCCAGCTTCCACTGCAGAGCGTTTCCACTCCATGCCTGCCTCACAGACTTCCTCCTCCACCTGCCACTCCCTGGCCACAGTGCAGACCGTGCCTGCTGACAGCCTAAATTTCATCCAGCAGATACAACAACATTCGCTTCCTCGTTGCCGCAGTCGGCCATCCACCTTGCCTCTACCTGGCTCCAATCCTGCCAGTCTTCAGGGCAGAGCTTCTAGGCACAATCAAAAGGCTGTTCTCAAGAGCAGTCCCACAAACGAACAGTGTACGTTCAATGAGCTGCTGGACTCAGACAAACCCTTAAAAGGGCTTGGATCATCGGGGGATGGCAACTGCCTCTTAAAATCTAAAACTCCTTACATTATAGAGGATGTGATGGAGAAGAACCTCAAACAAGCTGGAGGAGTAGATCTAAAGTGGAACAACGTCATGGCCTCCTTAGGGGTGATGCCGAACCAAGACGGCCCAATTCGACAAACAAATATTAGGGAAAGCCCCCCTTCGGGGTACCCACATTTTCACTTCCAATCCCATGTACAAAAAGAGGATTGGGGTGGAATTCAAAAGACATCTATGTCTCCAACCATTGACCTTTCAGCCATTTCCCCACATAGTGCCTTACATGATGAGTCTGCGTTTAACATGACAACTACTGACCCCCAGTTAAATCTCAAACAGGCAATTAAGCTGCAGTTTGAAGGGCCAACCAGTGCAGCACTTTACAAGCGGGAAACCCCTCTCTGAGGTGAGGCATTACGTTTCTCAAAGAATAGAACATTACATTTGTTGATTGTCTTGTAAAGTTAGTTAATTGATTTACGACATAGTCCATAGTGTCTGTCATGTAGGGATAGTTCAACCAAAAATAAAAATTATGTCGTTAACTACTCACACTTGTGTTGTTCCAAACTCGTAAAACCTTTGTTTTGATATTTTTGATGAAATCTGATAACTTTCTGACCCTGCATACTGTAGACAGCACTGCAACTGATACGTTCAAGGCCCAGAAAGGTAGTAAGGACATCTTTAAAATAGTCTATGTAACATCAGTGGATCTACATAAATTTTATGAAGCTACGAGAATACTTTTTATGTGCAAAGAAAACAAAAATAATGACTTTATTAAACAATTTTGTCTCTTCTGTGTCAGTCTTCGACACGCATTCATGACACAGACTGTTTTACTGATGTCCTTTCTACCTTTCTGAGCCTTGAACGTGGTAGTTACATAGGTTTTCCAAAGATGCACAAAGGTCTTACAGGTTTGGAATGACATGAGGGTAATTAATGACAGAATATTCATTTTTGGCTGAACTATCCCTTTATCATGCGGTTGTCAGATATGCCAGATGGAAGTGAACCCCATACTGTGCTTTCAGCTGCAGTCGTTATGATTGTGACTTGGAATGTCTGGAATTCTAATGACAACTTTGTCTGTTGTAGGCAAACCTGGACATTTAGGAGTTCAAGGAGGCGAGGGTTGTGTGGGTAATCACTGCACTGTGTGTGGGAGGTGTTGAGAGCAGAGTCGTAACACACTGACCTCCACCTCTCTTTAACCCATTGACCCCAAAGCACAAAAGAAGAGGGGAAGACATAGGGAGCCTAGAGGAACCTGAGTTCAAAGGCTCAAGCTGTGTACATTCCAGAGCTTTTCTTCCTCATCCCGTCACAATGGAGAGCAGCTGGCACTCTCTCATGCTCTGCCATACAATCACAGGAAAATATTTTTACATTAAGAGGGACACTCATGGATATTTGCTTTGCTGGTGTTGTGCATTTGCAAAAGTCAACATATACCCCGGGGATTTTTGTGCACATAACTCGGCATGAATGACACAACTTTTCATAGACAAAAGAGCTATTCACTCTTTCATTTTCATACACATTGTGGCTCAGCAGTGCCACCTTCATTTTATGTTGGTGAAATATAAGAGCTAATAAGAATTCTGTTGAAACTGAAGCACATCCTACATTCAATGTCATCTTTTCAGGTGACTTGCTGTACATTGACTCTTTGATACACCCAGACTTGGACTTGCTGAAACAAAAAGGGCTTTTTCAAAGCGCCACTGGCGCTTAGTGGCTTTATATTCCAGACATAACTTGTGTAAGTCATCAGCAATGTTTGTCTTTTAAAGATGTGCTACATTTGGCATACTATTTGTTTCAGAACATAAACTTGTCCATAGTTGCTACTCCTTATTTACCTTATTTTTTTAAATTACGCATTCTGAACCAGTTGACCTATCAACAAGGTAAACTAATATTTTAAAGCTTCATTCCAACTGAATTACAGAAAGAGATGGGAAAAAGAAAGTGAGAAGTTACTGTTCTACAAGCAGATTAGCAAGTTAGGGAGGATGATATGACCTCCTATACATGCTTATCAGAGGATGACTAGATTTGAATGGAAGGTCATTAAACCTTAAAGGAGGTGTGACAGCAGACAGATGTGAATTTTACACTTTGCCATAGGTAATTTATAATGTTTATACTGTTTTGTATGTGAAAATTTATTGAGATGCACTAATTAAAACTGTATATAATATTGTGTGTCTGTGTGAAAATTTGTCTGGAAACAAGGAGGAAGCAAACCCGTTTAGTTTGAATGCAACAGATCATTTAGCACATCTGTCCCTCATGTTTATATAGTACTTATACAGACAGTGAGAAAGAGCTAGTTTGTGTATGAGTTTGCTTGACCCTCTGGAAAATTGTGCATTAAAATATTACCAGCATTTGTTAGGCTATCATGTTGTATTATAGTGTCAAGAGGTGCACATGACACCATAGTTTTTTTTTTTTTTTTGGTCTGGTGAGTATTAAATAAACAGTTATAATCATAGTACACTTAAAAATACACTGCTTATATATGTATATGTCTGTGTGTGTGTGTGTGTATACATATGTATATGTATCAGATATGTATATGTATCAGAGGTTAAAAATTCCTTCATAATCTATTATTTCCCGTCATTTTAATTTTCATATTTTAATTAGAATAACACATTTATTTTTAAATAATGAACCTATCGGCCGACAGCGCAATATTTAAAAACTAAATATGCTAGGGCTGTGTAAACAAAACAAACAAACAAAAAAACGATTTCTCGTTTTAATAGATTCTCATTTTAATGAACCAATATCGATTCTTAAATCACAATCGATATTTTGGTCTATACTGTTTTTAGTGGATGAATGAACAGTAACTTAGTGCACTATTCTTCCAATAAATAGCAATAGACTAGACCAGTTACTTTTGATATGTAACAAAGTCTCAGATTTCAAATTCTGTCCATTTCATTAGGAAATTCAAGCAATAAATACCGCTCTTTAATGTGGCATGATAGATCGTTATAGCGCATAGGAAAACATTGGTGACAGTTTTGTTTTTGTTCTGAATCCCCTGCTGGGCTGCCAGACTGGAGCGCACTGTCACCACCTGGACAGGGGTGGGAGTTACAGCTACAATTTACAATAGAGCACCCTCAGTGCAATCTGTCAAAATGACGGAAGGCCTTCAGATTTTTCTGTCACTGTTAAAAAAATTCCCTCAATGACAGACAATTTTCGGTTAACGCGACCTCTGGTATGTATATATAAGCAGTGTTTCCTGGAAACTGTGAGCAAGGGGGTTTGAGATACGTTTTCTCTTGTTTGGTGGGTTATTTGGTCAAAAATATCAGCCCAATCAGCAGCAACATGTATATAAACCATGCGGTATTAAAGAGACACTGATTAATGTAACATAAAAATAGCATACATATTTATATATTTTGCTATTGTTTTGTGGAGTGACACTTTCATAAACTTTTCTACACTCTTTTTATTATATAATGGTAAATATTACAATATCATAGCACAACAACAGTGATCAGCAATAATGATAAGCCTAATACTCACAATAAAATAGATAATAACACAGTCTCGGAGGTAAGAAGTGCATTATCCTTCACCTGAAATGTTTGTCTTTTCATCCTGAAATGCGAGGCAAATGTTGGATCACAATAATTAGGAACCACAGGTTCCACAAATACCTTCACTCGATTTGGGATGTTCTCTTTTATTCTGGATGGCAAGGGCGTATGTCCCTGGTGAAAAAACCAGCATATGCTGGTAGGTATGTTTTGATGCTGGGATGCTGGTTAGGTATGTTTTGATGCTGGTTTAAGATGGTCCTTAGCTGGTTTATGCTGGTCCTTTGCTGGTTTATGCTGGTCATGTTGCTGGTCAAGGACCAGCATAAACCAGCAAAGGACAAGCATAGACCAGCAAAGGACCATCTTAAACCAGCATCCCAGCATCAAAACATAGCTACCAGCATATGCTGTTTTTTTCACCAGGGGTTGCAGTATTAAACACATATTTATACCAATTTCATCAGGCTCCGAAACTTCGTCAAAAAGAACATAAAGAATGGCCTTCTCAGCCATAGTTACAACTCTTGTGTCATCAGAACAGGATGTTCAACGCACCACCGTTTCCGTTTTAAAAAATGGTTTGCAATGCTTTGTCGGGGATGAACGCAAGGGTAGTTCCAGGCCAGTGTTGCCAAGATTTCCCGGTTATTAACTGTATTAGTTTGCTATCAATGGCTCAAGCATCTGTTACTAGATCTAAAATGACAATGAGGTGTGGTAACCATATATAAACGGAATAATTTGTCACCGAGGTGGTGATGCGTATTATTCCTTACATATACATTAATATGTGAATTTTCAAACCTTAAATCAGCAGGTTTTTATTTTGACGTCAAGTAAGTCTCCGCACTGCGGGTTTTAGTGCTGCTGAGTGAAATGCGTCAGTGAATAAAATGTCACAGTTTTGCACATAGATTTATGCTTGAATGGAAATCTTACTTGCTTGTTAAGTTTGATGTCACGGGTCACCTCTTCCGTGATTTCCGGGTCCAAACGCTCTATCAGATGACAGGAGAAAACAACAAATGGTGCTAACTATACACTCACAATGTGATATAATACTACCAAAAAATTATAATCTTACCCTTTAACTCCATACCGAAATCCCAGATAGCCAGACAATGAAAACATAAATAATTAATATAAAAATTATTTGTGTTTGGGATGCTGTGAGCACGGAGACTGTAGTGTACACCATAAATGTGAAAACGTTTAGTTTAAATATTTAATATAAATAAACAGCATAAAGGGCTGCTGAGATAGTATTCTCAAGAGAAATGAGTTGGGGCTTGAACCCAGAAACAGCATTCGTTGGACACATTACATCACCGCTTAACAAGCGGATAGTGTTTTCATGACACATCATCAATCGGCCAAATTGGCGCCACTGAATGTAAACAATGCCACTGAACCAAACGAAACTCACATATTTTGCTGAATATTGCTGCTGAAAATGGTCAAGTATTGTCATGTTTTGGGCTGTACTAATCAGTCTGACCGGGAAAAACATTTGGAGTGCAAGAGAGTGAAAAGAGTGCAAATATCTGTCTGAGGAACAAAAGGCGTTTGTGACTTGCCAAACTGAACTGGGATTTCCAGGGCAAGAATCTTGACAACATTGTGTTTGTTATGATTTCTGGTCAGGTAAAATATTAGGCTGATATCTTAATTAATACTGCTCGTATCTTTACCACCTATTAATTTTAGTTTGTCAAAATATTGGGCCCCTTCCTGCTTACGTTCTTCTCTATATGATTTAGCAGCTTTTACACAGTTTTCCATGGTTTAGACACCATAAATTAGCAAAACAACGTATTCAGTAGTACATTAACAGTGCAATCCATGCTGTTGTTTACATTTGAATATCGCCAATATGGCCATGCATCCGGGTAACTGACCAAATCATGACGTAAGTGCAAACCCTCTATACAGTAATAGAGTTTAGTCAAGCCTTTAAAAAAAAAAAAAAAAACAAGTTGATCTAAAACGTTGATTGTGTAGCAGCTGTCAACTATGTTGGTGTGCAAATGAGAGGTCTTAACTTATTTACATAGCGCACGTACCTGCGCACCACTTATGTGCACCTTTGACAATCTCACAGAAATCAAGCTTGATAATATATAGTTAACCCCAAAATATATAGTCACCATCATTTATTTGAAAAGAAGTATGGTTTTCTTTCTTCCATGGAACATGCAAGAAAATATTTAGCACAGTTAATTTTTTGTGTTTCACTGTAGTGTAGAGAAACGACTGCAAATGTGGTTGTCGTGTGTCGTGTCTTAAAGGCATGAGGAATTAATAATCTTTGAAAGAAAACATTTTCAGTTTCTAATGATTTAATCTTAGTCACTCTGACAGATACTTGCAGTGAAAAGAAAAGCTTGGTTTTGAAAAATATGAGGATGATGATAGACATTTTTAGGCTTTGGGCCCAAGAATTGTGATTTTTTTGTCTTTTTGAGTTAGTGAGTAGCATATATTTCTCCCATGCTCTGTGTACTAACGTTGCACACTCTTCATTGAGCTTTTCCTTATTTGTACATCCTCAATAATGGTTAACATTTGTTTCCCCACTCTCTTTCACTCTCTCTCTCTCTCTGTCTCTTTCTCTCACACACACACACACACTCATCTCTCCCTGGAAGGGGTATTTTTTATTGCCCCTCTAAAGTTTACTTGCTACTTCCATAAATCCCCTCAAAGCAAACAACTGTGGCAGTGTGTGCAACAACAAGCAAAATGCCACTCTTTTGGCACAGAGACAGACACTGTTCATACTGTAATACACACACAGTAACCATATACAGCACAAAACACCCACACTTGCCACCCATATTCACAAAGCTGTTACACACAAACACACACTGCAAGAAAATGTTTATTTATTCTTACATGGGGAAAAAAATTGTAATTTTTTTAAGACAAACACAACACAAACAATAGACACACACTGCTCCTCTAAAGTTAGTCATGTAGCATAAAGCTCCATATTAATAATTATTTTTTATCCATAAGTACATTATAGGTTGCATAAGGGATCTGAAATATGCAGCTACATACTGAGGCTTGTGGCAAAACTGTTACTGTCACAACAAGCTAGACCTCATAAACGCTGTATCAAAAAGTTGACTATGTCATTATCATCTATTTAAAAAATTCTCTGAGACATTTTAATGCCTCAGACTGCTGAGACATTTTAAAGCATATCATTTTCATTTTGAAAGTTGGTTATCTATGTTCTTTCTTTTTTATTTCAAGACATAACTAGTGTTTTCCCTATCTGGGCTGATGTGGTTTGGGGTTTGTAGACAAACTGCAAACTCAGGCATTCCTCTATAATGAAGGACAACTTGCACCCAGTTCTTTTATAGGTGGGATTTTTTTTCTAGAGTAGACACTGCAGGATACATTTTTATTTGAGAAATTTAAGAGCCATCCAACATTCCTTTCTGAATATCATTCTTTACTGGAAGACGTATTCATTGCAACCATTAAATGGGACCTCTCACATGAGAAGATGGTGGTGTAAAACCATGTCTTTCTGTCTTCAGTTGCAAAGAAATTAAGTTTTTTTTAAGGAAAACATTCCAGGATTTTTCTCCATATAGTGGACTTCATCCTTTAAGATGAAACTAACTTTACAAAAAATCCAAAGCGACTCAGGCTGCATTTAAAATACACATTTGATTAGTTCATTCATTCCCCTGTAAATCAAATCCATTACCTTGTTGTTGCTAAATATATGATTCACTGTTTTTAGCTACAGGCATTTTTATCTATTAAAATATTTATGGTTAAATATTCTATGTAAACGGCAGATAAATGTCACTTCCTAAAACAACTCTAGAATGGAACAGGTGGAACAGGTTTCTCTTTCTGGGAAGTTCATCTACCCGTGTTTTCTCACAGTTCCACATCGCACACTATTGTGATCTGACAAATAAACAGATTATCTGCTATAAACATGTTTAAACCACTGGTAAACATTATTCATTGCACATGAGGCAAAAAGGGATGTGTGGACTTGTGATGAAAACCTTAGTCGAATTAATTCCGGTTTCAGTCACACACAAAGTCAAAGACAAGGCTCCACTTCCTGACCGACAAGGAGACATCACATCCTCTGACAGTGTAAACAAGGGAGAGGAAAACCTTTCTATTGAATAACAAACCATTTTTAGAGCAAAGGAAGGATATCACAAAACTTGAAACATATTTCTATCAAGTTTTTTTTCTGTGGGAAATAAGGTTATTTAAGTGTGTGCATGTTTGTGTAGACCCTTCAAGAAGCGAGATATCATTTTTGATTAAAGTATAGCAATCCTGTTTTTTGCAAACAAGCCAAGAGACTGTGTTTAGCCTACATTCAAACTGAAAAGGAGTAGCAGACTGGGTGTGTTCGTTAGTCAACACATTCCCTGTTGAGCTCTGAGAGACTCTCAATCATGCAGCGAGTCATTCTGAGGATTCTAGAACTAGCAGGAAAAAATTCCAGAATTATTCAAAAGGTTCACTTTTTAAGATTTCACCATACCAAGAATATTTCACATTCATAAGTTACATTCCTGTTGCTATTCAAGGGCCAAGTATATCAGTGATGGACAGAAGCGCTCAAATAGATAAGTGTCTTTAATATTATATTTGAAGAACAAAGACATTTACACATATATAAATGTATATACTTATGACCCTGGACCACAAAACCAGTCATAAGGTTTAATTTTTTGAAAGCTGAATCTTTCCATTGATGTATGGTTTGTTAGGACAGGACAATATTTGGCTGAGATACAACTATTTGAAAATCTGGAATCTGAGGGTGCAAAAAAAAAAAAAAAAATCACCCTTAAAGTTGTCCAAATGAAGTACTTAGCAGTGCCTATTACTAATCAAAAATTAAGTTTTGATATATTTATGGTAGGAATTTTTGGCATAAAAGAAAAGTCAATAATTTTGACCCATACAGTGTACCGGTGCAACTTATGACTGGTTTTGTGGTCCAGGGTCACATTTTAGAAAGCATTTAATGTATATATATACACATCAAATCATCCTTTAAGATTTTTTTCCCCCAGTGAACATGAGCCTTATATGCTTATTTGGAGTCCATTATGCACTGGTGTTATGAATGTTTTTATTTAAGCATTTTTTAAATTTCATTCTTCAGTTCACTAAATGATCCTTTCCAAAGCCTTAAAGAAATACATTAACATGTCCATGCATCATTACTGCCTCCTACTGGCAAGGTTCTTCAGTATCAACAGCACATAGTGTAATCACAAAGTCAAAAGAGAGCAGTAGAAGAAAAAATCACCAGGGATTCAAAACAAATGTCAAAGCACAACACACAAACTCCCAGGTTAGTCAACCTGCATTCGATCTGACTTGTCTATAAAAAGTAAATACAGTTTTTCCAAGCCCTTTTGTGACTATGTGAAGTGTTTTGAGAAGCTGTACGTATACACACACACACGTACACACATACACACACACACTTATATATATAACCTCCACCACACGAAATATTACTTGGACTGCATCCCAAACTGATCTGTGCCTCACATTCATGGGTTGCACAAGTAAAACTATGCATACTGATGGGTAACTATAAGACTGTGACTGAGGATTAAATTTAATGGTTATTTGGCATGTATATTTGAGGAATTTCAATGTTTTTTTAAAAAATAAACAACTAAATAATACTCATCTCTGCCACTCTTCTTGCTTATTGTAGGTTGTCAACCATTGCTATAGACTATGCAATATGACACTGCACTAGAAGCAAACAGTAAATTAAAGGGGTAGTTCACCCAAAAATTAAAATTCTGTCATTAATTAGTCACCTTATTGTCGTTTCAAACCCGTAAATCCCAAAGTATACTTCACTTTTTACACGTATGCCAGGGATAGCATACAGTGCGCTGACAAGAATTTCGTCATCAGAATAGTATGTACATACTGTATACACACCACACAATTTTTGTAACCGTGAATACTTCGTACATGTAGGTCGCACACGTGCATCAAAATTATTTTACAGTAATCAGTTGTTCCACAAGATGGCAACACTGTCCCGGGTCGTTGTTTCACAGATGAAGCTTTCTAGAGTGCATGTGTCAACCACCCGTTTTCGCTCACAACATCAAATGGAGTATACTTTGAAAGGCTATGCGTTGTTTGATGAAATTCGAGAGCTTTCTGATCTGGCATAGACAGCAACGCAACTACCACGTTCAAGGCCCAGAAAAGTAGTAAGCACATCGATAATATAGTCCATGTGACATCAATGGTTCAACCGTAATTTTCTGAAGCTACAAGAATACTTTTTGTGCGCAAAGAAAACAAAAATAATGACTTCATTTAACAATTTCTTCACTTTGTGTCAGTTATTGACGCGCATTCACGAGAGTACCACAAAGCATGTGTGTGCATTCCTCTGCTTGTAAACAAGGCAAAGTTCATCCAGGTTCGGCTCCTATGTCAGCAGAATAAAGTCATTATTTTTGTTTTATTTGTGCACAAACAGTATTCTCGCAGTTTCATAAAATTACAGTTGAACCACTAATGTGACATGGACCATATTATCGATATCCTTACTAATTTATTGGGCCCTAAATGTGGTAGTTGTGTTGCTGTCAATGGAGGGTCAGAAAGCTCTGAGATTTTGTCAAAAATATCTTAAACGAAGGTCTTACAGGTTTGGAACAACATGAGAGTAAGTAATTAACAACAGAATTTTCATTTTTGGGTGAACTATCCCTTTAAATACTAAATATTAATTTAATTCAGTGACATTTTGCTTCTGAATTGTGAGCTTCATTTGTACTGAAAAATCTTAATGCAGTGGTGCATGCTGTCTGACACAACTAGGAGATCATTAGGTAAAAGCGCCAGTCCACGAGGGCTGCTCAGTCCCTCAGACACAATCACTCGTCCTGTCCCTTCAGAAGGATACAGAATCACCCGATGTTTTTCTCCCCAGTCTGCCACCAAAACAGACCCATCCTTATCGATGCAGAGGCCCCAAGGACAGGAAAGTACGGGCCCTAAGCTAGAACACACACCCAGGATTCGTAGGGTGTCCCATCCTGGTCCTAAGATCTTCACACAAGGCTCCTGCCCCATTTCACTGCCTCGCTCGGATACCGCAACCAGACCAGAGTGTAGGCATGCTGCGACCAGATAAGGCCTGTGGAAACCTGTCACCACAGTGCGCTCCAATCTGGAACCGGTTTTAGGTTCAAGTTTTAGCGCTGTAAGAGTACCCTTTCGTATATCTGCAACTAGGAATTCATCTCTTTGGGTCACTGTTACTCCCCTTGGTGCTTCCAGCTCATCTCGAGGTACTCCTGCAATGTAGGGTCCACCTCCAAATGTTTGGAGGAGGCGCCCATGCCGACTAAGGATCAGGAGAGCTCTTTCAGCTGCACAACTCAGAGCAATCAAACCCTTGGCGTTAACAGCCACATCAAAGTAATTGCGACAACGTCGCGAAGAGCCTCCCAAGTCACTACTTGGAGAAGTCACTTGTTGTAGGACATTGCCAAGGGCATCAGTTACCTGCACACGTGCATTCCCACAATCCACAAGAAACAGTTGACCTTGCGGTGTTGCGTGGACTCCACTGGGCAAAGTGAGATCAGCACGTCCTGAGCCTTGTTTACCAAACTGGCGGACAAGACGTACCTCCTCCGGTGCCAATGATTCGGCATCCTCCTCTAACTCTAGAAGGGCTGGCTCACTCCTCTCTCCACGCAGTCTGTTCTCGTTTAGAGAATTCTGCCGTCCTGATGTGAAGTGGTTCAGTCGTTTCTGAGATGAGTTATCAATAACAGACATAGAGAGCGAACGAGACACTCCACTGGAACAAGAAGCATAATGTTGGTTGTTCTTCTGAGAGAAGTTGCCATGACTTGGACAGGATTTAGTCCGTGATACATCATTTCGTTTGGAGGACATGTGGCTCTTAGTTACAGTCCACATGCTTGACTGGTGTGTTTTGGTTTCACTGAGGGGTCTGTTACAGTAGGAAAGGTCAGCAGCCGATCTGGAGAGGCGAGCTGTGGGACGCAAGGAGTTGGTAAAATCTCTGGGAGAGCTGACAATAAAAGTGTACCCAGAATCTACACTGTCTGCTGGGGATGGTGCACGGTTTTGCGGGTGGTCGTCCGAGGATGCACTTAATTGAGAACAAGACCTGCCACGAAGGAAGTGGTTGTTGTTGCCTTGACTAGAGATGATCTCTCTGGGGGTCTGTGGTGAGGAAGATCCAGTTCGTCTGGCATGATTTTTATGGTCGGACTGATGCAAGAACCAGCCATCTTGTTCTTGGTGACCTTGTTCTGGAGACAGAGAGAGTTCTCGTTGTCTTCTCACTCTCTGCGATGCAAACTGTGTGATTGGTCCATTTTGTATACGGGCTAAATCCTCACCCTCTGACTCACCATGACTAAGTGACGGCACAGCCAGAAAGAGCTCATCTGCTTTGCATTCAGATGAAGGAGATTCACACTCATCCTCCTGTGATGAATCACGTTCACATTGGACTTGTTTAGAAGATCTGTGACGCATTTGTGGTGACTGATGTTTCACCTCTTCTCCTGATTCCTCGTCACTTCGGGCTGACAAGCGGAGCTTCCGGACAACCCTCAAGTTCCCACTGCTAGTGGATGAGTGCCTTGGATTAGGTCCTGGAGATAGGACTTGGTTTTGTCCAGGACTTGTTCCATCAGGTGTGCTCTGGCCCTCTCCACTGGCATAAGCCACACCACGTACTTCATTGGCATGGATGGGACACATTTGCCCTTGCTGCCCACAGCCTCCAATGGGAAAATGGACATTGTGGTCTTGTATTTTGATGTCACCAAAAGTTACAGCGTTTGGTTGGGCACTTGGTTTAAAAGATACACGTTTGAGTGTAAGTGAGACCTCCCAAGGTTGGACTAGTTCTGCAACACCCTTAAGAAGCTGGTCCTTCTTCGTATCCCCCTCTTGATCTTTATTACCATCACGTCCACCACATATCTTTATTAGCTCTCGAAGTTTAATGACTTTATATAACCGCTGGTCAACCAGTCTTTGTCCAACCCTTACAGCTGCTCCATTGTCCCTCTGCACCTGTTCCAATCTTAGCTGTACGTCCCGGTGATCCTGTTCTACCCTTTCCAGTAGACGGCGCTCCTCTCTTTGTGCTCCAAGCAGTGCACGCTCTACGCCTCGACCCACTGTCTGTGCTTCAGTCACTTGTTGCTCCCGCAGTCGCCTGAGGTCTGTTTCACATCTTGCTAAATCACATAGGGCCTGGGTAGCCCAACATGGTAAGGGAAATGAAGAGGCTACAGGAGTAGGCTTTGGGTCCTCATGACCTTCTATGTCTGATTGTGCCAATGGGCTTAGAGGGGGCTGTGGAGATGTGCTAGGAGAAGTTTTGTTGCTCACTGGAGATCCTGCAGACATCTTTGCAGAGAATGTGTTGAGGCTATTTTAGGAGGCTTGTATCAAGGCCTATTTTAGATCTGTTATGAAAGGTACAGAGAAAGAGGGATTAATACTGAGGGTATTAGATAAATAAGTTGCATTGCACTAATTTGAATTTGATATTATGGCATGTTACCATGGTAATCAAATAAACGTAATTTCAATACGATTGAAATGTCTAATCATATTAATCATATTCATATAATCATATATTCATATAATCATATCATATAATCATATTCATAATATGAGATTAAAGGGATAGTTCACTCAAAAAAGAAAATTCTGTCATTACTCACCTTCATGTCGTTCCAAACCCGCAAGACCTTTATTCAACTTTGCTCAAAATAAATTAAGATATTTTTGATGAAATCTGAGAGCTGCATAGACAGCAACGGTACTACCACGTTCAAAGAGAACACATTTTGTGTGCAAAAAACTAAAATAACTTTATTCAACAATTCTTTTCCTCTTAGCTTCATAAAATTTAGTTTGAACCAGTGTTGTCACATGGACTGTTTTGTCAATCTTCTTGGTACCTTTCTGGACCTTCAACGTGGTAGGACCCTTGCTGTCTATGCAGAATCAGAAAGTTCTTGGATTTCATCAAAAATATCTTAATTTGTTTACAGAAGATGAACAAAGGTCCTACGGATTTGGAACGACATGAGGGTGAGTAATTAATGACAGAATATTCATTTTTGGGTAAACATGTTATGAAAACTTACCACAAGATCTTCTCTTAGGTAAAAATTTTAATCTTCATTTTGCAACACTTATTTTATTAATTTTACTGTCAAACAGATTTACATGCACTCAAATTAGCCCATAATTCTAAAAGATCTCAAGGGCAAAAGTAGATAAGAAATCCAGCCTGCAATCAATGTGCTGGGACACATGATCAACATTTCATGAAGCATGTCTACGGGCCGCTTTTGAAACTGACCTTTACAATATGTGGCACTGCTATTACTAATTTATACGTTATTAAGTATTCTTGTCATATTTGAGTCTCAAAGTGAAAAATAAAATGCAAGACCTACTTCAGTGACTTATGTGAATAAAACACCATAATGCGTTTTTCTGGTCAAGCAGTCATGCATTATCAATACTGTCTGTACTGTTTAGAGAAAAAGGAGATGTAGTTGCTTTGCTGCAACCTATGGCAACCACAGTCATAACAACAGCAGCTGTATTATAATTAGCATAACATAGAATTATATAGCAATAATGTGCAATATATTTTAAAATAAGTATTAAAGGGTTAGTTCACCCCAAAAATGGAAAGTCTGTCAATAATTACTCAGCCTTATGTCATTCCAAACCCTTAAGAGCTTTGTTCATCTTTGGAATACAAATTACAAATACAAATTTGGAATAAAAAAGTATTAAATTATTTTTTTAATAAGATCTGAGAGCTTTCTGACCTTGCATAGAAAGCATCAGAACTACCACGTTCAAGGTCCAGAAAGGTTGTAAGGACACTGATAAAATAATTCATGTGACATCTTAGGAAGCTACGAGAATACTTTGGGTTAGAATATTAATTTGTGTTTCGAAGATGAATGAAGGTCTTATAGGTTTAAAATGACATGAAAGTAAGCAATTAATGAAAGAATTTTAATTTTTTGGTGAACTATCCCTTTAAGGTCACAGTATGTGCAAGAGTAATGTAAGTTCTATCTGATTCAGCATTATCCAGTTTTTATAACAATGTTATACAATTAAACTTATAATTGTTAACACCAGTTATTACATCAAAATATCCTGTTTGGCATAATATCTTCAGAAATATTAAAACATTTAAACAAGTAAATCAAAGAAGCAAATAAATAAAACGCTTCTGAAATTTTTGAAAAAGTTGCTTCATCTTACCATTTTTTATTGTCATAGCTAAGATGTTTCTTGGAGATAACAACACAACACTCAACCCATTGTTTCCGGCTGTTGTACTGACTGAAAGTAGGAAACCTTAGGCGGCTTACTTTGGGAATTTGATATGATTTGCTATCTTGTGGAACAGTTGCTGTGCACATTTGAGAGGGCAAACAGTGAAAACAAGACGATGCACATTTTGTTTGTCTTTTCTGACTGCCTTTATATTACTGATGCAACTATATATGGAACATTATTGTGCTACTGATTATTTATTTGGCTTTTACTATAAGTTCTCTTTTATTACTTTACCTATTTAAGAGTTGCAAAAAACATATCTCTTTCCCACTGTACTGATGTGCATGTGATAAACAAAACTTTGACCTTGATTGACAGATGGAAGGCCGAGAAACTCTTGGCAGAACTGATGAATTGAGGGAACCAAGGAATGGCTAGAGATAGACTACTGGAAAACACACAGAGAAAGTGTGGCAGACAGACAAATGTGAGCAAAGGAGAGGGAGAGACAGATAGAAGAAAGCGAGTCAGAATATTTCTAGCACTGAGGAGATTATTAGCATTTCAAATTCAGGCAGGCAGGCAGTGAACGAAGGAGGACAGCATATATGTGGGAGGCAAAAGACAGACTAAAAAGAAAAAAAAAATGTCATCACAAAATTGAGAAGTGCACTTGCTCTCTTGCTCACTTGTATTCTCACTCTGCAGCCTTCTATCTCAGCTCTTCAGGTCCCTTCAGGCCCAGTGTGACATCAGGCTACACATCAGCACAACGCTCTAATACTTAATTCATGATGAGCTTTAAAGCAGTTGAGTCCAAAGTGTGCATGTGTAGTGGGAGGAAGAGATACTGCAAGTAAAGAAAATTAGGTTATTATCAGAGGACATGAATATTCATGCTGTGAATATACCGTCTGATAGCAAGTGCATACTTGAGATGCATGATAAACATAATGCAGCTGCTCTTAGATTAAAAAAAAAAAAGAAATGCGCACTATAAGTGGGAAAAATGGCAATACGATCGCCCCTGTGTAATGTAGTACAATGTTTCCCATTATTCCCATCTGACACAGTACCTACTTCATGTAATGCTATTTTATAGCACTAGTCCTGATTGGTTTTATTCAAGAGACAATATATTGTAAGGGATGAGGGACAAGGTAGAAATATAGATGTCAGCAAGACGTGCCAAGCAGGAGAAAATCTGAAATAATGGCATAAGGGACTGTTCCCAGTCACTCTATATGCCAAATCAGCAAAGTTTTCTCTCTGTGTAGTTTAAAAAAGAAGATTCAGTCTAAGAAGATTTATAAATTTTTGTCTGAGAACGCCAATGTTGTCTTTTCCGCAGTCGTGAACTTACGTCTTTTGTATGCTAATTTAGAAAACTGAAGATTAAACCATTGCATTGCAGTAGAAATGTGAAGAGTGAACAGTCCTTTGCATAATTGTAACACTGCATGCTAAGTCATCTGATACGGTGCATGTGTTTGTGTGTTCTCTTGTGTCTTTTCTGTAGGTATCTTCTCACATTACTTCTTACATTATCTATGAGGGGCTGCGGCAGATGAACTCTGCGTATTGGCTTTGTACAAGAAAGAACTAAAGCAATCAACTATTGTTTAGTGTGCAATAAACAGATAACAAACTAAATGTGTGTATATATGCAAAAGCAATTAACTATAAATATCACTCCACTAAACAAACTGCAAACTGGCAGTGTCAGATAACATTATGGATAACTGCCAACTACATTTTTACAACCAAATAAATGTAATTCACAATGATACTGCTCTGAAAAACCACTGTAAACCATTTAAAATACTGTATTTATTTAAACCACTTTTAATGCGCCAATAGAAGAAAACAAAAACATCAGCGTGTTTCGAAAGCAGTGTTCAACACAAAACTAACCAGAAACAAAAACTTGGTATTTGACTATATAATTCTAATCCAAAAATATTTCGTCTTTAATTATAAAAATTAAATAAAAGTTTAAAGTCTTACCTGTGGCTGTCACCTGCTCCTCTGTCACTGCCCTCCTCTCTCACAAGCTTTTTTTCTTGCTAGTTGTCCCACTGTTGCTAGGAAACGGTACAGAACTAATTCAATTAACTAGCAGTAACCTTGGTTTCTGAGATTATGAGCTGACCTGAAACAAAATTTCATGAAGAATTAGTTAAGAGAAAAATTAAAACCATGTTCTAAATTTAAAACTATTTATTTATCACAGCGTGAAATTAAAAGAATTTCAGGACCTGCGTGGAATTTGATTAGCCATCATTCAGTTCTTCTGCACATGCACGATTTGAGAAGTTGACGCTAGTAGTTGCCGAAAGTCAAAGGCAGTCTGCAGATTTGAGTTGACAAATTCCGCAAAAATAGTGTATTATGGTCACAGATTTCGTTTTTTTTGTCTTCAGACTTTCATTCCATCCAGTCGGTGGATATCAGACATTATTTTCTCCATCTTCTAGTAACAAGGCACATGTTCCTGCATGAGTTTGTTGTGATCGGAACAACTTTAAAGTCTGGTAGTGTGTGATCCTCAGTCCTGTAGTGTATGACGGTCAGTTTTCCATTGTCACTATTTACAAAGTCAGTAAGTGTATGATGCCCAGTGGTTTAAAAATCTGTTCAGATTTTAAAGGGGTCATTGGACGCAAAGTTAACTTTTTCATGTTGTTAATGTGTGTTGGCAGTGTATGTACAAATCAACCCTATAATGATAAAAATCCATGCAGTGGTTTTTAATTAATCTGCAAAAATAATATCCCCTTTTTCAAATCGAGCCATTCTCAGATGCCTGTTGGCCAACAGAGGCCGCTTCCATGATAACTTAGTTGATTGACATGAGCGTCTTACCTCAGACCCGCTGTCACAGTCCAACCTCCACTGTTTTTGATGCTGGAGCAGGGATGAAAGTTGGACAAGAATA
Organism: Labeo rohita; assembly: GCF_022985175.1. Taxonomy (NCBI): domain Eukaryota; kingdom Metazoa; phylum Chordata; class Actinopteri; order Cypriniformes; family Cyprinidae; genus Labeo; species Labeo rohita. The sequence continues at coordinate 22,321,989 of NC_066877.1, forward strand.
TCTCATTGAGCGATTGAGGTGTTGTGTTGCTGGATGTAATAATGAACATAGTGATCGTCATTTACTCTTAACATGCGCCTCCCGATCTAAACAATGCATCTATGTTCGTGCAAATCATTCGTGATCCAGCTTCACCTACAGCAGAAGTGAGTATAAGGTTTTTTTTTATGAATCTCTGCAATCACCTTTCCTAATAACGTGCTAGTTAGCAAATTTAGCGGCTAAACGAGGCTAAATGCAGCTAAAGTAAACAGGCTCGTCACTCCACAAAGAGAGGGGCGGGGCGAGCAGAGCTCATTAACATTTAAAGCAGCCTCGACCAGAACAGGATGCGTTTGGAAGAGCTGATTTTGGCAAAGTAAAAAGGGTGTTGTTTTACACAACCTTTAAGAATTTTTAACCAAAGTATATTGTAGACTTTTCATTAAGACCCTCAAGAATCATATCAACTTGTGAAAAATGGGCAGCCGATGATCCCTTTAAAAAATCGTGTAGTGTATTCCAGGCAGCTTATTTTTTTACACTAAAGTAAGCCGTTTTCTGTAAACGTGAGAGAGTTTCGGTTCATTTGCGGCTGTAGGAAAATAAAGAGAACAATAACAAAGTGCAGTAAATGGTAAAATTGTTTGCGCTGCAAACCAGTGTGTTCATAATTAAGATAATACATTAAAATAATATGGTAAGACACACCAGTTTGCAATATCAAGCAGCAAAATGAGCTGAAAAATAAGGTGGATACGTTAATTTCAATAGAGCAAACTTTGTGTTATTCTACATTATAATTTCCTGCAATCATTTCAAATATATCCATCCTCGTTATTTTCCTACGGCAGCTTATGAACCGGATGTCTCACACATTTAAAAAAACAGCTACTTCTGTATTCAAAAATAAGGTGGATAGCAGCTTAAAAAAAAACATAAGTCTCGCACATTCACAGCAAACGGCTTATTTCCGTGTTAAAAAAAAAAAAGGTAGAAAAACTCAATGCAGTAATAATTTCTTAGGTATGCCTATGTGTTTTATGTTTTATTAACTTTAAAAACTGTTTATACATTTATTTCCATTTTAAAAAATTAACAAGCAAGCACTTGCAAACCTCAAACATACAAATCTTGATAATGCTTTCAGCTTAATGACTGACAGAACAGACTGAGCTGTCAGAATAAGAAAAGAAAGCTCAGCTATTGGATAAGCAGCTCCATGAGTCATATGTCTAATCAACAAGATGGCAATCATGTGGGAGTTTGAGGACCTTCCACATAACACAGACAGTGGCTGTAGCTATATCAAAGTGTGCTCTTCACACTGTACATCTTTGAAGTGCATATAACTAATCAAGACATCTGATAAAGCCCAGAGACTGTAGAAGTCTGCATAGAAAAAACTGGTTGTAAAAAATGGCTTTTATGGCACCTCAGGAGGCTAAAGATTGCCAAAGTTAGGGTTCACGAGTTAAACTTCACAACATAAATCATGGAATAATCATGTGCTTGATTGATTGATACATCCCCATGAAATAATAGTGAATGAAGCCGAGGCCTAATCAAGTTCATACATGAATAATGGCTGTCTCAACTATTAAATGTACAAGTATGTAATTAACATTTCCGAATAAATTGACTCAGTTACAAACTATGTGAAGTGGCAAAGTGTATGACTTTGACCACAGTTAAAACAATTTAATTAAAGGGGGTGATTGCACAATGGTTAAGTAAATAATCTACCCTCCCTCAAGTCATTTAAGTCAGTATGAAACTCCAAATGTGTGAGAGAGCAAAAGTTGTGAAGGCGTGATGGTTCAAATGTTTCATTCAGATCAAGGCCAGTTTGCCACATCTTTGAATGAGAACCCATTTGATTCATGATTCTTCAGAGAACATTCTAATATGCTGAATTGGTGCTTAATGAACGTTTATTATCAATTTTAAAACCGTTTTTGCTGCTTAATGTTTCCCTTTATATAGAAAGACCAAAAGAACGTAATATTTATTTATTTAATAATGTTTTTTAATCTGGAGGTCTATTTGGAAATAATTTAATATGAAAAGCAAAAAGAATTTTATCATCACGGCACTTGCGACTTAAATATACCAACAAATTTTACTCTGTCCTTCACACAGCATGAAAAGACAAAAAAAAAAATGAAATACCTGAAAACAGCTCAAGTATATCAGATCTTGTGACTAGAATCTTTGAATATCTTAACTTTGTGGCGTGAGCTGACGTGTGAAAGACATGAAGTCTTTGTTCTTACAGAAGAATCCCCAGTTTCAGATCCTTTCTCCAGTGAAAACTTCTATCATAAGATGAGGAAGAGATGATAGAAATAGGGAGGAAGAAAATCTCAATGATGAGCATAATTGCTTGGAGTAAACTAGGTCATTTTTCTGACAAGCCAGTATTTAAGGTGTCATCTAATCTGCAGCTTAAAACCACTCTACGCACCAAACACAGTCAGTGTCATTTATTTTTAAAGACCTGATTCATCTAAGTCCAAGCAACTGATCAGTCCAAATTGTGTATTCAGTACATTCAGTATGCATTCTTTTAATCATTACATCTAATGTATTTGCAATCAACTACATCTTAATCAAAACAAAAATTATGACTGAGAAACTTCTGAGAAATAAAGACAAAGAAGCCAAAGGTATTGCCAGGTAAAACATTTATAAATTAATAAAAACATTCCCTTTTAGTGTTTGCCTTTGAAGGTTTTATCGTTGATTTAAATCTCCATTAAGTTCCACTTTCCTCCTTCATTTTACACATAGAAAAATATTTTGATAACATTCATCATTTTGCACAAGTTTCCATACAGTCCAGTACATCATTGAATCGATAAGGGGTAAGTAAATTATTGAAGAGTGGGGTTCCAGATTGCAAATTTAGTTTGTGTTTGCCCCCAAAAGTTTAACCATCTTCGCTTACTCAGAAACACAGAAACCAGTTTGCATAGATAACAAGCCGCAGAAGTCCTTGTCAACATCAACGTTTCAAACAAATGGACAGTGGGGAAAAAAAAAAGAGAAAACCAAATCAACGTAAAAATTGTGCAACGTATATTGATCAAACAAACACTTTTCATAAGCATACACAATCAATGAGCTCCTGATTTTTCTAAATCATATCAAACACTTATGTATAAAAAGAAAAACATGCTATCTGCACGACATCAGGCATATAAAGAAATGGGCGTTTCTTGTGCATTGGTATCTTACGACACACATAAATTGTATAAGCCTACTTGATTTCTAACTTAGAAACTGAACGGAAGTATAATAACCGCTGTCTCCATAGAGATAAACTGAACACTAACTTATATGTACCGTTTCATCATTCAACCTCTTGCTCTTTATCCATTTCATCTCTCACCCACACAGACATTAGAGCATGTTTCAGAGAAAGCACAACTTATTTTTCTTGACACTAACATGGTCTACCATTGTCCTTGAATGTGAAATTTTCATGCTAAACATTTCAGAGTTCAACTAACAAATGCAGAGAACCATCACGCTAATGCACCACACAAGACCTTCTGTGGATGGGTGGATAGATAATGAAGGGAAAATGGATGGATTGACAATTCAGCAGCTAGAGGTAACCAGAAAAAATATATAACTGTCTTTCAAATTGTCTACTCTTGCATCTAGAATGTATATATATAAAAAAAAAAAATGCCCTAAATGGTATTTGAGTGAACAGATTTTCTGAACAAACACGGAACGAAACAAGCATGGAACGAAAACTGAGGTAATGCACATATGGCTTATGCATGATTAAAAGTCTTGGATGGATGATTTCAGATCAGCAAGGGGCAAAAAAATGACATTGTAAAAACAAAAATTAAAAAAAAAATACATGCACGCTGTTGAAAACACTCACAAATCTCATAAATCCACATGCATGTTCTAACTTTCATTCTGAAAATTAAAGTGTCTAAAGTATTTTGGCAATAAACAAATTAAAAAGTGGCGCCTGAATTCACTCATACTCCATAACACTAGCAAAGTCATGAACAGAAAAAACACTTGGATTCAACACTAAGATGGCTTATGATTCACATAACTTGGCTCACTCCTTAAAGGGACAGGTCATTATTAGGCAAGCTTCTCTTTGCTCATACCACTCTAAATTTTAAGACATTAGCACCTAGTCAGACGCCAAAAGGGACGCTAACATCCAGTACAGAAGGAGATCTTTGTGGGCAGAAAAATCAGTGCCTTTCCCACCCCCCGAAAAACTGAAGAGGATATGTAATGACATGCTAAATGAATGTACCATTTGCATTTCCCTAAAACGGCCAGAAACCCTAAAATGAGAATGAAAACTAAAACTTTCCATCTATGCTAAATTTGTCAGGCTTTTATCAGGACGGAGGTTAAGAAAATGAACCCTCTTCCCTCTTTACGGGCTCTTAACGTCACTCTAGTTGTTGGACAAAAAGAGTGTGCTAGAGATTGGCAGAATTGGTCTTATTTTTTTTTCCAGAGATATCTCAGTTAAGGGGCAAATCCTGCTGCGATACCGAGGATTTATTGCCCAACGTGATTGGTAAACAGTATCTAACATCTCGTCTTTAAAAAAAAAAAGGGCCAGATGATTATTTCCGATATATCCTGGTGTGATCTCACAGACTTATATTTCTATAAAAGACAAAATAACCGTTTGACTAAAAATGTAAATGGCACTTGCGCACCCATAAAAGTTTAAAAGAAGTGTGTAGTGAGTCTACTTTAGCTAGTCTCTGACTTAGAAACATTGGGAGTGCAAGTTTACGGCCAAATTCCTCCAGCTTAAAGGATGCAAGTCTCTCTGAGTGTACAAAAATCATTATACACATAGATATTTTATATAGACTATATACAAGATTTATATGCACAATTTCCTAAAGCTTAATGGATAAGTGGTCCTGTACAATTAAAAAAAAAAAATTACATTATGAACATGAGTTTATTAACAAGAGATGACCTCTCTTTATCTTTATGATCAACTGATTTCTCCTGTCTATTGAGTGCATTATTTTTCCCTTGAAAAGACTGTATTTGCTTGAAAAAAAACTCAGGGATGTAATAGTCTACAGCTCAGTGCCAGGAACAGTGGATAAAGCAAGTTTAGAAGAAACTTTTGGCCTGGTGTTATTCCTCGGTGCCTTGACTAGGTGGGAAGGGCAGGGCTACGGCATGCTCCTGTGTGAGAGCTGCTAGCTCTTTGAGAAACTCTGAGAAAATAACAGCACAGTAGACTGCGTTTTTCACCCTTAGTGCCTCTGCCTGCTTTTCCAGGCCAGAGGCCCCACCGGCTGCACCACCCCGAAACAAAGCACTGTGCAGAGATTGCCCTCCGTCTCTCACGTGGGCAAAAGCCAACTGAGCTGCATGGCGAGCTCTCGTAGGACTGTTGGTGTGCCTCAGGATGAGATCGCCCAGAGATGGTTTTCGGCTTTTAACTGTGGGAGAGAAAAAGTGACAGAGAGAGAAAAAAGGAAAAACGGTAAGTTAAGATGACTTGCGCATTATTATTCCACCTTAGGGCATTTCAAAAATAAGTTGAAAGGCAAGCGAAATGTCTCCTTTAAATTGGCTGAAAATAGTGACAAAATTCACAGGGTATGTGAAGAATTTCTAAATCAAATGTAAGACTTTCTAACATCTGCACAAATAAAATTAATATTGTGTGTTTATACAGAACAAATACTACTCAATATACAGTATACACATGTACTGACACTGAAGTTGTATTATATTAATACATACACATTAGAAGTCGATCAAGAGATTTGACATTTAAGGAATGTTCTCCATATACTGGACTTCAATGGTGCCCCAAAGTTTGAACTTGCAAAATGCAGTGTAAATGCAGCTTCAAATGGCTCTAAATGATCCCAGCCAAAGAAGAACGGTCTTATCTAACGAAACGATCTGTCATTTTCGAAACTAACTGACAATATATATACTTTTTAACCTCAAACGGTCGTCTTGTCTATTCTCTGCAAAGTGCATGCGCAGTCTGTGTAATCCTGTCAATACAATTAGGGTTGATCAAAAAATTCCCATCTCATTTTCTTCTTCAACTTTAAAATCGTTCCACATGGCTAATATCGACCCAGTGTTTACAAAGTGAACATGCAAAGAACCTCAAATGCCCTTTACAAAAAAAAAAAGGTAAAACAGTGATGCAGGACGATTTTGAAGTTGCATTTTGTAAGTTCAAACTTGGGGGCACCATTGAAGTCCACTATATGGAGAACATTCCTGAAATGTCTTCCTTAAAAACATAATTTCTTTACTACTGAAGACAGACATGAACAATTCGGATGACAAAAGGGTTAACAAATTATCTGTAAATTTTTGCTCTGGAAGTGAACTTCTTTAATGTGTCTTCCTGTGACAGGGTGGCCCAGAGAGAAGCCATAAGAGCTTATGTTGAATTAAATGCCAGATATAGTTTGTGTAACCAAAATACCAAAAATATCCAGGTAAAAATGCATGCATAATGCAGGAGTTTTAATTATAAACAAGCCTGAAATACACAGGACTCCTATTTTAAATGTCTATTTTTTTTACTACTTCCAGTTCACGAGAGCACGACGACAGAGACTAACACTCTCGTAGCTTCATAACATTATGGTTGAACCACTGATGTCACATGGACTGTTGTAATGATGTCCTTACTACCTTTCCGGGCCGTTTGAACATTTCAGTTGTGTTGCTGTCTATAAAGGGTCAGAAAGCTTTCGGATTTCATCAAAAAAATCTTAATTTGTGTTCTGAAGATGAACAAAGGTCTTACGGGTTTGGAACGACATAAGGGTAATTAATTAATGACAGAATTTCCATTTTTGGGTGATCCCTTTAAAATTTCTGGCCTTTTTTAAAGCAGCCTTCAAGGTTTATTTTGTGATATGCCAAACTGTGCAAGTGTATTTTATCCTTTATAAAGGCAAATGTCAGAGAAACGTCTCATCAAAACATCTTGTATTCAAATGACTTTTACAAGTAGGCACAATAAACCATCTCTCGTTTTTGTTCCTGAGAAAATTAATTTCTTTTCATCCACCTACTTAATGAGTCTGATCGCCGGAGGCTGGGCACTCCCATGGGTGAGTCAGACCAGTCTAACTTTCCTCTTGCAACTAGAAAGCGGCGAGCCTTTCTTAACATGGCAGGAAAATCCTCGTGTGCTGCTGCAAATGCTTCAATTCGGTTTTTTTACTGATCCCAGCACCTGAAAAATAAAAAGAGAAGAGTCAAAGTAAAAAATGCAATGCATTTATGTTAAAGTCTCAGTCAAATTTTAAATTTATTGCATACTTCAACTTTACTCCTAAACAGTTTTTTAACCATAAACGTAAGAGACACTCAAGTCAGAAATAAAATAAACAGTTTTTGAGCAATCAAATTAATTTAAATCAAAATAAATTCTGATTTAATATTTCTCATCAGAAAATGTACTAACCAATATAAAGAGCAACTGAAAATGATTCAGTCTTTGCATATTTCGTATTAAAGGGATAGTACACCCCAAAAAATTGTGTCATTAATTATTCACCCTCGTTGGTCCAAATCCGTAAGACCTTCATTCATCTTTGAGACAAAAATGAAGATATTTTTGATGAAATCTGAGAGCTTTCTGACCCTGCATAGACAGCAACGCAACTGGCAAGTTCAATGCCCAGAAAGGTACTAAGGACATTGTTAAAGTAGTCCATGTGACATCTGGGGAGTCAATCTTAATTTTATGATTTTCGAATATAGTTACACTGCTGTCTATACAGGGTCAGAAAGCTCTTGGATTTCATGAAAAAAATCTTCAATTGTGTTCAAAGTATGAACAAAGGTCTTACAGGTTTGGAACAAGAGGGTGAGTAATTTCATTTTATAACTTCAGCAGTCATGCTGATGGATTTGTCATATTTCTTCTTAATGCATTACCTGTATGAGTGATTTAACACTGGGCTGAAACACCATGTTGGCGTTGAGGAGGAAAGAGCGAAGGAGAGGCTGAGGGTAACAGGCCAGCTGGAACACAACACCCGTCAGCAAAATGTTCACATATAGGGAGTTCTGCATCATACTCTCCAGTTTACTGAACAGGACTGTTATAAATGGACCTACACAGAGGGAGAAGCGGAACCAGTGACTTATGGTTAGCACTTGCTGAATTTGCACAAGCAACATAAGCACTCAAATCTTTAATTTGGTCATCTCTACAACGAGAACCTGTGTACGGTTGAGCTAGAGGTTGTCCGAGGGGTCGTGCGGGGCTAAATACCCCAGCGGCAGAGCTGTCAGGCTTCGTTTCACTGGAGCGCTGCTCAGTCTCCACTGGAAGACATTCCTCATCCGTCAGGCTGGGAGCAGGAGCAGGAGCAGTGCGAATCTCCCGAGAGGACTCCTCCGAGCTGCGTGAAAGAACCCTCCTCTCTCTTACACGTTCCTCCAGCTCCCTCAGCTCTTGGTGAAAAGCCTCAATGCTGATTCCCTGGCACTTTGTGTCTCCAGACAATGGCTCCGATGGCGCCCGCTCCAGCAGCTCCTCAATCAGACGCTCAACGGACTCCGGACCCCGAACTGTGGAAGTCTCGGTCAAGGCAGGAACAGGAGACAATCTCTGACTCTCACTTTGTAGACACTCTTGGGTAGAAGAGGGCACGGAGGTTTGATGTTGCAGATGTGGCTTCACCTGCACCTGAGATGATTTCATTGCCGATCCTACGTGGAAATCATTGTAGTCGACTGGACCCACTGACCCGTTCATCCCTGACTCCACCACGCTGTTATTTACATCAGAGTCCCTTTTCACTTTCTTAACCTCCATTCTCTCATCCACACTATCTGTGAGCTCAACCTGCCCCATCCCATTATAGAGCGCTGGATGAGGTGCAGATTGGGATACGGTTTCCAAAGCACCTGTTATTTCTGTAGAGACGGATGCAGAAGATGAAGATTGTAGAGGTATGGAGCTGGGAAGAAGGCTGCGTTTTTTACTGCGGGGTGTGAGACTGATACAGTTCTTGCTGATGGTAACATCCCACTCTCCACTATCCCGATCTGAACTGCTCCACTCGGCACGTGCTGCAGCCACCACTGCCGCCCTCTGCTGAGCAGGGTCCATTATGGAGAAATGCTCTTGTACCATACTGAGGGAGGGGTTGGATGTAGGAGGAGGAGGTGGAGGAGGAGCAGAGTTTGGAGAGGGATTTTCTCCATCGTAAGGGGCTGACCAGTCTCGACAGGCCCAGGAGCAGAGTTCAATTCCCTTCCGAGCATCGCGCAGATACTCCAGGTAGCCAGTCTCTCCTTCTGAAGTGTCTGGGAGTTGGTGCATGGGGCTGTCAGGAGACAGAGGGGAGGAAACGCTACCGCGAGGAGAAGAGGGGGCGTTCTCCGAACCAGACGAGGGGGGGTTGGCTTGGCCTCCAGAGCTTTGCTGTCGAATAAAGAGAGCGAGGCGGGACGGAGTGTTGGGTCTGGGGTGAACCGGTGACTCTGCAGTGGGACTACCTAACACTGTAGAAAAACAGAGAGAAATGCGTTTTGTAGACATGAACAGCATCAAAGTTTTTGCAGCACAGTCTAAAAGCACATGTCTGTAAATGTGCCTGACACTGGCTTACCCTTTCCCCAAAAGGCAGGTTCATCATCCCGCTCACTAGAGGGTGCTGCAGTGATTCGGCAGCATTCTGGTATGAGGGAAAGGAACTTGTCAGCTGATTTGCCATAGAGGTCTGTTTCTCTGACTGCCCTTCGCTGACTCAGCATTACATGTGTGCATGGCAACAGATACCTGCAGACAAAAATTACATAAACAGTTTTATTTTTCACACACAAATAATAATTCTTTTAATCTCTTTCCCAAAGTATGAGCAATGCCAAATTCCTAATAAAACCACTTATAATAATTTTATTACATATGATACACTTATATAATTTACATTACTACTAGTTGCAAAAAAAAGGGTAAATATGTTTAAAGTTTTTGTAAGAAGTGTCTCATGCACACCAGGCCTGCATTTATTTGATCAAAAACACAGTAAAAACTGTAATATTGAGAAAAAAATTATTAGTTTAATATGCTGTCAAATGTAATTTATTCCTGTGATGGCAAGGCTGAACTTTCAGCAGCCATTAAATCAGTCTTCAGTGTCACATGACCCCTAAATTACTGTAATATGTTGTTTTAATAAAGTGGTCTGTTACAGATATGAGATATATGTTGTTGTTTTTTTGGTGTTATAAAACAAAGTATTTTTTTGTGCTTGTCCTTGTTTGTAATGTCCTGCAGTTTGCAAAGTGGTTTGTCCAAATCCATCTATAAACAGCTAAAGCTTATTTTCTGTCTGCTTTCTTGATTGCAAATTGAGTCCCACACCCAAGCACACAAAATACCTGAGAACAAGCTGGAGCATGAGGTCTTCACAGTTGAGACTGAGCAATGTCTTGAACAGACTCAGAGAGACCATGCACAGCTTCAAAGAGAGGGAAAGAAAAAAAAAAAATCCAACTTTAGCCACATCACTCCACATTCCCAAGAATATACTGTCTTCAATGACCACCCTACAGCACTGACAAAACAGTGTCTTTTCTATCTATACATGGACCCCAACTATAGCGTGTGTCAAACTAACCCGTGAATTGCTGCTGATGCGTGTGAGTAGTGTATCAAGGATGGTGTCGTTGTCATGGCGATGCAACAGAACGAAGCGCAGGAAGGTTTTAAGGAGGGAAGTTTCTGTGATACTGCGTAAAAACAACTCCAGGTATGCCGTGCTTGCTATCATCTCATCCACTGACGACTGACAGAGGAACCATGAAAGAGAAAGAAAAAGAGAGCAAAGAGATCAAAACAAGTGAAAACAAATACTATTCCAAACATTGTTTTTTAATGAATGAATATGGAAACCATCTATGCCAAATATGGCTCACATCTGCAGCCCAAGTTCAGTGTGGTTCACCTTGTGCAGAGCGGGGCCCATGACTGGAACCAGGAAGCCGTTGTGGAGGTAGTCAAGGAGTTGGCAGCGCACAAGAGGGTGTGCCACCTGTACTACAGCGTTGCAGAATTCAAGACTGTTCATGAAAAGCACTAGAGAGGAGACGCCTATCCAGTCCTCCCTCCGCAGGGCGTGCCAGTCATCGCCCCGTACCTCAATCTTCCGTGGCAGGGATGAATACAATGCACTCAGCCCTGTCGCTAGCACCTGAGAAACAGAAAAATAGATGGCACAATTATTTCATCGAGTTTACCATGCAAATTCTGCATTTTAAACACAGGAATGGCTGTAAAACCGAACTGGATGTAAAAACATTTCCTTCATGCACATCTGAAAACACAAAGGAAATGAAGCCTATTAATTTGACAAGTTGCAACAAATCTATTTGACTAATGAACTGCATTAGTTACATAAAAACTTATACATAAAAACCACTGCTTCACCCCGTGTATTAACACACTATGGAAAATATCACAGTAACACACAGGATCTTCATTTTTTTTGACTACACTCTAACAAAAATTATGGCTATTATTCCAAGCACAGTTATTGTTATTCCTATATTTTAGTAAGGAATAATGATACACTCACATTAGTCATTTCTGCAAAAAATGTCAGTTAGTCAGTAATGACTAAAGGGCCCTATGATTTCCGCAATGCGGAAAACGTGGATGGACTTGCAGAATCCAGTCATAAAAATGTCATGGAATTTGCCAAATTTTGGATTAATAAATCAAAACTAGGTCAGCAAGATTAAAACGAATGCCTGTGAATATTAAGCTGCAAAAATACTATTTAAATATGAATCCTGCAAGTTGTGCATTTCTCTTTATGAATGAATGGTGCAGAAATATGGTTTTGTTTACTACACACATACTGGAAGTACTACTAAAATTATCAACATTTTTTAAGGAATATTTACCAGAATTTATTTCCCAGAAAATGCAAATACACAACAGTATTTCTTAAAAATAACTAAATAAATAAATAAATTCATTTAACAAAATAAATAAAAAATTAGAAATACTTTTAACATTTAATAAAACCATTAAAATCTAGAGAAAAATAAAACATTTCAAAGGGATTAAAATGTAATTATTGCTAAATTTTTAATAAACTGCTGTTAAATTGTGTACGTTTCATGATTTTAGTTAATTAGACATGCTTTTTGATTAATATTTTTTAATTTAACCATTAAATCAGAGTCTAGAAAAAATTAAATCCCCCCCCAAAAAAACAACAACAACAAAATAAATCCAGAAAAATTAAAGCGGAAAAAAATGAATTTGGGTAAAAATAAGGGCCATAATAGTGTAGCACTGTATGAAGCACAGCTCACACAGGTTACTTTCAAACAAAGGAGCATTCTCTTGGTCAATATGCTATATTCACATGACCAAACTGAACCCCATGCCAATTTCCCAACCATAACGATTCCTACTGAAATGCATGGATTGTCAAACATGGACATTTTAAGAATAATGGTAAATAACTTAATTCTCAATTATGTTGAAGAACATGGCTCATTGCCAGGGCTTATTTTTATATGTGGAACTTCACCATGCTTTCTAGAACCACAAAACAGGCCACCAAAGAAACTGCCTATGCATCTCTAGCATAAAAATAGATATTTGTGACACAAAGTAAAAAAAATAAAATATTGAGAGACTGAGGCACTGCAGCAGCATGGAGTCCTAGATGAGACCTCCAGTCGCATGTGTTAAGTGGGTCAGATAAAGGCTCATATATTATTCTCAAGAGAAAAGAGGACAGAGGAGAGGAAAGCAGCACATCCACTGAACCCAACTCTGTAGCACAACTGCAGATGACAAATGGCCTTTTCATTCCACAGCAGCCAGAGAAAATACTACAAGACTTTATATCTCCACTGAAACTGCTCCAAAAGGCACTTACGAAATACTCAAGTGACATTTAAAATTGCATGGCACTGACATCATAACAAGAACAGAAAGGATATTCATGAAGACATGCTAACAGTAAGGAAAGAAAAAGAGGAATAAATATATAAGACTGAATCTTCTCTCTCCTCCATCCTTCTAATCATCATCTAAGATATAAGCACATTTTCAAAAGCAAGAACAGAAACAACATCAGGTAAGCGCACAAACATCAACACACTCATGCTTACTGGGCAAAAGTAGGAGTTCTCTGCGATGTGACGTGCAACAGCGTGGTTGCTGGCAGAGGTTGCCATGACGAGCAGCAGTGCGTCACGGGCCTGCTGCCCCAGAGAGCCATCTCGATGAATAAACGGCACCAACAAGGAGAAGATCAGCAGGTTAGTGGGTCCCTGCTGTACCGGTCCACACCTAAATATCAACTCCAAAACTGCAGTTTCCTTCGCCATGCACACACATACCTGACACAAAAAAAACATTATTTATTTACAAATAAGAAAAACACTTATTAATATTTAATATTAACACAAAACGACTAAACATTACAACTGTATGCACCCTTTGTTTAAACTCATTTGAAATTTTTGGATTGCTATGTCAGATAACTAATAAGAGGATTTCCACAACACACACACAAACCAACTGCACTAAACTAACCCTTAAAGGAGAAGTCCACTTCCAGAACAAAAATGGACAGATAATGTACTCACCCCTTGTCATCCAAGATGTTCATGTCTTTCTTTCTTCAGCCGTAAAGAAATTGTGTTTTTTGAAGAAAACATTTCAGGATTTTTCTCCATATAATGGACTGCTATGGTGCCCCGATTTTGAACTTCCAAAATGCAGCTTAAATGCGGCTTCAAACGGTTGTAAATGATCCCAGCTGAGGAAGAAAGGTCTTATCTAGCGAAACGATTCGTTATTTTCATAAAAATAATACAAATTATATACCTTTTAATGTCAAATACTCGTCTTGTCTCGCCCTGCCTGAACTGTTTTTGTTCTGGTTCATGACAGTTAGGGTATGTCGAAAAACTCCCATTTTATGTTCTCCCTCAACTTCCAAATCGCCTTATATCGCTGTTTTACCTTTTTCGTTAAGGGTGTTTGATCTTCTTTGCAAAGAATGGGACGGTACTTCTGCAGCGATGTAGGATGATTTTAAAATGATTTTTAAGGGTTAAGTTAAGGGAGAAAATACGATTGGAGTTTTTCAACATACCCTAACTGTCTTGAGTCAGAAAACACAGAGTTCAGAGAGAGCAAGACAAGAAATGTTTCCCTCAAAAAACAATTTCTGTACGGCTGAAGAAAGAAAGACATGAACATCGCAAATGATGAGTCCGCAGAACAGGTTTTGTGCAGGCCTGGTCATGACTAACAATAAATGGTTCAAACAGGTGTCAGCATCTGACTGTCAAACACCTGATTTAGCAGCAATACGAGGCTGGACTCTAGGGCAGGAGGGCAGCCCAGCTGGGGATCCACACATGCTCCCAGCAGGATTAGCAGCGGTTGCAGCACTGCACTGTGGAGGAGCAGGGGCTGATGTGACTGTCCGATTAGCATCTCAAACAATTTCAACAGCTCCAGCTGGCTGTCTGCATCCATACCACGGCGCACATGCCACTGTACCAATTCATCCAGAATGTTTTCTGCCACCACCATCTCCAGAATAGGACCCTTTGCTGCAGACACAATTGTCACATAATCAGCCTCTTATATATTACACTAAACTTTGCAACAGTACAAATGTATGCTCCATGGAGCGCACAAGAGAGTGTTTTAACCTGGTGATTCAATGTCTCCACCTGCTGGTCTCTCTTCAGCAAGCAGGCACAGCATCTGATCTGTGTGATTGCGAACTGCAGTGAGATCATCGGCATAACCGCCCACTGAAGACTCCCTCTGTTTCAACACCCCTGACACCTGACAAAGAGACAAGAAAGAGTTAAATTCTATTTGTAGTAAGGTCAAAGAATAGGTGTCTATGTTGATGCAGTGGAAGACAATCCAAATAAGAGAGCACTGATGTACACTAAGGAGGAAAACCTGTTGACGTGTGGGTGTACCTACTGTATGTATTATATTTGAGCATAAAAGGTTACTGACATGCCCTATAGACATAAAAGCATAAAGGCAATTGTTTTCACATAAAACACTTTATAAATCAAGCAAATAAACCAAGTATTTATGACTTAGTATTATGGAAAGACAACTATAAACCTTTTAGTCAAAGCAGCATGCAGAATATTCATTTTAACCCTATAAAGCCCACATTATCATGTTTGATACATGAATTTACAAGCTCTCTGTATTATCAACATGATCAAAAATTGCTGAAAAACCTGTTGTACACTATCTACTACATGCCTGCTACCCTCTGACTGACAGTATAATTAAAAAAATGTTGACCTTCAAGTCGCAGGACACATCTTTTTTGCCATGAAATCTTTAATGATTTTTTTTTTATAAAGAATAACTTTTATATTGTAAATAATATTTCAAGATGAACATGGACTGAGCAACTTTACTTAATTATCCATACATCTGTAAGTTTTTCCATCCTTGAATGTGAGCTCCATATTCTCATTATATCATAATACAAGAGCCATAAAATCCTGTATCAAATATGAAGCAAAACATATATGCAAGCTTTTTTAGTTTTTATTAACAAATATTTTGTCTAAGCATTTAATAAACTCTTTTAGTTATAAAAAAAGAAAAAACAGACTATTATTTCATGTCAGGTTTTGCAGGGTAAAAGTAGTATTTACAAGAAAAGTTAGGTTCCAAGATGCTAAATAAACCAAGAAATGCTTCCAAAACACAAAAACAAAAAGGGAAGATGTGCTCTGTTTTTACATTATACATGTTGTTTTGTCTATAAATGCTAAAGAGAAAGACAAAGACATACGTATGGTTTGCCAACAAATTAAGAAACTTTAACAGGATCCCTCATGCTTTATATCAGGGATAGGTAACATCAGTCCTGGAGAGAAGTAGTCCTGCAGAGGACTTAATAAAACACCTTACCTGCCTATAGCCCTAGTAATTCTGAAGACCTTGATTAGCTTGTTCAGGTGTGTTTGATTAGGGTTGAAGCTAAACTCTGCAGGACAGCGGAACTCCAGGACCAATGTTGCCTATCCCTGCTTTATATGCTCATGTTTTATTTAAATAAATCAACAATTACTATGTATTATAGGCACGTAATGTAGGATGCTCTGATTAAAATAACTAAAAACCAAAAACAGTGTTACATATTTTGTTGACTTGTCCTTTGTGTACCAAGAATGTTTAAACTCAAAGAAATAAGCAATATTAACTAGTGTCTCGTCCCCTTGATATCACACACCCTTGATTTTTTTTATTTTGTGGAAAACGTGGAAACACCAAGACACTTTAATATGCTTTGCATTTTATTAGACAGGTGACAAATGCATTATAACAGAACTCAGCCCATTCAAATGTATCTAGCAAGGATGTAACGATATCAAAATCTCATGATACAATAATATTGTGGTATGAAGTCTACAATATATTTACTGCGACATTTAAAAAAAGACAAATGAAGAATTGAAAATGAAAACATTTAAAATTTTTAAAAGTTAAATTATTCTATTTAATGCACTCTGATAGTTCAAAATTAAGAGTTCCAACCCATGTTCTTAACTAAGAATACTTGATTAATTAGAAAAAAGTCTGAATTCATACTGAACTTTAAAGGGCTTTTACTACACTTTTAAGCTTTTATTTTGACAGAAACAGCAGTATAGCTTTTATTTTAAAGGAAAACACCAGCATCAGTGAAAACGTGTCTCACTACAAATCTAGTGAAACGCTGTAATCATCTGTCGTGAAAATAAAGCTTAACTGGTGGCCACTGCATTCCCAAAAGCATGCTAAACTCACAGCATATGCAATAAAGGAGTTCACTGCATTCATTCACAGTGAACAGATTTGTTCTGAAAACACCAGATCACAAGCTGATCGCCTGAACGAAGTGCACGCTCTGCTTTGAAACATGCAGCGAAAACAGGCTTGATGAAGGGATTAAGCCATATTGTGCTTTCGGTTTTAGTTCGTTTGACAGATACTGAGCCAAAGCATAATGGCCTAATACACAACTTTCAAGACCTTTTATGTTAGAACAAAAAGGTTGAATATATTTTTAAAAGTACACTTTTTGCCCAGAAGACCTATCGTTTCATATCATCATGTGACCACGATAATAACGAGATGTTAGCGATACTGACAATATATTTCGTGCCTAGTATCGGGTATGATAAATAGGGATGGGTATAGTTTACATTTTATCAATACTGATACCGATACTGATACTGCTTATTGATACTCTTTGGTGCAAAAAGATATCGTTGAAGAGTCGTTGAAAATTTCAAGTTATTTTATTACTGCTGAACTTTAGCAACTGTATTAAAGTTCTTCCATCAAGAGCAGGGAGTTATTTTCCTCCTTGTCTTTTATTTTAACATTAAAGGAATAGTTTTTTGACAGTATTCGTACAGTCAAAGAATAACTAAGAAGTAATTCATGTGATAGTTTCACCAGCCTTTTAGTGTACACACACTTCAGGTGTAAATGCTCTGAAAAAGAGCATGTTAGAACGGCACGCGAATGAAACGTTTAACTGACAAGGCTAACGCAAATAATGTACTTTTGTGACTGCAAATAAGTGCAGTGTCTTGTGAGTGCAACTCTACCACTGAATTGATATTTGATTTGAATGTATGTCGCGAGTAGATGTTGAAGCTGGAGCCGGGAGACAATGTAAATACAGCGCATTGCATGAGATAGATGTGTTTTGTTAGTAAATGTTTCTTTATATTACAAGTGTTGCCTCCTTTATTCACTATTACACTACTGCATATATTGCATCTGACATTGGTGTCACTTAGTTTTGTAACGTGAGCCCACACTTTCGAACTTTTCACTCTTGCCGGCGTGACTGATTGTCTGCATGCAAATGCACACCACATGTGCATGGATATCAAACGCACGTCGAGCAAACATCGGCCACATCACTCAGTGAAGGAAAATGACAAGCAGCGACTTCTAATTCCACGTTAACATTGAAGTATACGGAGATAAAACAAAGTCCTGAAGCTTATCAGTAATCCGGTACTGACCTAATAATGTACAGGTCCAAAAAAAAATACCTAATGATAAAACAGCGCTGCTTTACCCCACATACGCATGACTGGAAGGAGTGGAAGCAGTTGAATGTGGCATAATAAACGCCCTGCTTATTTCAAGCCATGTGTCGTGCTTGTTTCGTGCCTTATTTTGCTTCCACGGCTTTCAGCCCCACCCTGCTTTATACTACAGTGACGTTAATAAATCTTAAATGCATTAGCTCATCCATGAACATAATTTCTACCCAAGTCCCATCGGACTGCATCGGCTGTGGGGAGATGACAACTCCCATGATTCCACACTCAATTGCGACGTCATTAAACTACACCTTTATTTCTTTGTTTGTTTTGAATGTATGCCCTCTACCGGCGGAAATTACATACTGAGCCTTTAATACAACAATTTTCTAAACACATTATCAAAAAGACAACCATTTCTTTGAACGACATAAAAAGTCACAAACACTGCATACAGTGATAATTTATAGTCAGTGGACAAAATTTAATTTATATTAATATATTAAATTTAAGTTGCACTTTATTTGCACAATCAGTATGAAGGAAAATAAGCCTGGTCTGTGTCTCACCTGTCTCCAGTGGTTTTCAAACACCATAAGACAAGTCTCGGGGTCGGCAGTGCATGGGCTGGATGGGGCTGCATGTCGACCGGTCCGAGTGCCTGGACCTCTTGGATTTAAACGACTCAGCCAACTCATCTTTGATCCAAATTTGATCAAAAGGTCAACAGGGAAAGTAAAAGGGGGAAGAGAGGGAGGAGAAGTGTGGAGAGGGAGAGAAAAGGGAAAAGGGGAAGGGGGGGGTAAGGCGGCTTACAAAAGGCGTCCAAAAATCAAGAAGTAAAGAGTCCAGCTTAAAGAAATACGAGGTAAAATCATAGAAAGGATGGAATCCTGTTGATGTCTGCAGCAACAGTCACTGTACGCCAGTGATCAGTGTGTGAGCATGTGAGGCTTGTTTGCACTCCCTGTCATCCAGTTTGCTGTCGGCACTATACTCCATACCGATACATAGACTCCTCCACACACACCTGCAGGGACAGAAAGAGACCGAGAGGTCACTGATGACACATTCACACCTGCAAGTAAAAACAAAAACAGTACAGACACTCAGTATAAAGGTTACTTTCTGTGGGAGACTGAAAGGACAAGGCACATAACATAAAAAATTCTAACAGGGCTGCAACTACTTTAAGAATCGATTAACATACATGTTAATATTATTAATATATACACTATACTTTTCAAAGGTTTGGGGTGAGCAAGTCTGTTTTTTTCCTGGCAAGGACATATTTAATTGATCAAAAGTGAAAGGAGTAATGAATGCTGAAAATTCAGCTTTGCCATCACAAGAATAAATAGCATTTTTAAATATGCTATAGAAAATAGCCATTTTAAATTACATTTTTTTTACAGTATTGATCAAATAAATGACCCCAGACCCCAAACTTTTGCACTGCAGCGCAATTTTTTTCTTTCATTTAATTAAAAAGACATCTTTTACATCAGGATTTTATTAAAAATAAACTGTATTACTCATCTTGCCCAACGCTCACATTTGCAAAAGTGAAAACATTAAGGCTCCTGGCAGCTGGTTCATTCCATTGTGTAACATTTAGCCGTTTCTGAGAAAAACACATCATGCATGTATGTCTGAAGCCAAATTATGGTACAGTGTGTGAATATTAATTGAGTCGTGCAGATGTTGCTTGGTAAACTTCCTGGAGCAGCCAGTCAAGTAATTTAATAAATATTCATAATTCAAGCATTCCCCATTATAGGATTCATCATCTGATTAACGCACATTTAACATCTGCCTGCATTTAATACATGTGGGCTACTGGGCAAATGTACTTATTCATAAGCAAAAGCTTCACTTTATAAGATCTTCCATATAAAAAAAAAAAAAAAAAATCAAAAATCACTATTAAAGGACCAGTAGGGTTAAGTGCTCCTTAACCAAAATTTGCACCCTGAGATAAAGAATTAATGCTTGAAAGCAGAAAGGAATGAAAGGTTTAGTCATAAATAAAGCACACTAGCAGAGTTCAGCACACAAGTGGATCTCCATATCAGATTCTCCATCTAATCAATATGGTGTCTGGTGAAACAACTGCAGCCATAATACCACAGGCTAGGGATGGACGATATGAGCTTAAAAATTTATCACGATAATTTCTGGTATTTATTGCGATAATGATATCAATGACGATAATTCAGGGAAATCCTGTTTCTTTAGAGAAAAGTATTATCTTTCCTATTTTTACCCAAAATAGGGTGTTGTGAGCATTACTGAGTACACACGTAATGTAATGACCGTTTAATTCACTGGAATTAAGATAACATTAAGATGAATTCCTTGTGTGTCAAACACACATGGCCAATAAAGCTCTTTCTGATTCGGAAGCCAGAGGGCGTCCTTGTTCAGAAAATCCACATATGCTTTATAGCAGAAGTAAACGTACTGACAATGACGCTTCAGGAATCTCTAATCCAGTTATCACTTTAGCTGAATAAAACACAGATAGAGGAATTTTAACTGAGGAAACATACAACTGCTTAAATATATGGTTTGTCTGTGTTCTTCAAGCAGTCTTGGGTATTTGTATAAGGATTAAGTATATTTATAATACAATGCTAATCGGCATAGCCTTTACAATACTGTAAAATAGAATGATTTCAGCCTCATTCTGTGATATGAAACCACGGCTGCTCACAAAAGGTTATTTCAAGTTAATTTGGAGAAAAAGCATGCCAGTATATGATATCTTTGTTGGACAACAGGTTCGTAAACAGGCTCATACACATGCAAAACTGCATCGCACACTTGCTACTAGTAGAGTTAACGTTATTCAAGGCTCAGACCGATTTCAGTCGCACTGCATGGTTTTGACCAAACAAGCTCCAGTTTGGAGCTCCTCCTTTAGCGATATACTAGGTTCAAGCTCGCCTTCAGCATGTCCCTCCATCCGCACTGTCACACACAGAAATGTGTCAACAACTACACATTATCGTTATTGCAGGAAGACTAATTCTTATCGTGGGGAAAATTTTTACCAGTATATCGCAAAGGATAAGATATCGCCCATCCCTAAGGCACTCACAACACTAAATAGTGCAAGTGGTAGCCTACCGTATTTTAATCTATGCATTCAGCTGGCATTTCTGAAAACCCACCTGCAAACTGCATCTGTATCAGTAGGTTTCCTGTGATGGTACACACTCCCACAACTCTTCCTGTGGTCTTAACTAATGCAACAACACTTCCTGTTTTATTATCAACAACAGTGACTCTTCATATTGTCTTAGCATTCTTTTGAGACTTTAATTTCAGTACAAGCAACAAGGAGGACAAAATGGGTCAAAAAAAATTTCAAGGAAACACCGAACACATACAGACACTCCACCCTGCCATTCACTAAAAACTTCCTTGACCGTGACAAGAAGTAAAGCTTCCTTCCCTACAAGAACTCCCTCATCCCAAGAAAGACCATTCACAATTCCAATGACATAATGCTATAGAGGCTGTCTCTTGAGGAAATGCCCCATACCAGGGAGGAACCATGTGTCACAAACTCAAGGGGATACAAAGGATTCTTGGTACTGTAGACTGGATACTATGAGTCACAGGCAAATTCAACTACAGCAGGGTCCAATGTTCCAGACCAAGTTAAACAACATCTACTTACAACTGTACAATTTCTAGCCAGCAACTAAGCGGTATGATAGCTTGGCGCAGTTTCTCCTTTAATTAGTTTAGTGCCTTTCAGAGTGCACACAGCCCAGCTGAACACTACTCCTCTGACACTGTCTATCTCCCTCACAGTTACTCCCTCACCTTAAGTCAGTTACTCACTAGTAATGTCACAGCCAAATCATACTGTGTGGCAGCTGCAATTACTAAGTTACCATCAACAACACACACATACTGTATTATATTCAGCGCAATACAACTGAATCTGTAGGAATATGTAAAAACAACA
Organism: Labeo rohita; assembly: GCF_022985175.1. NCBI lineage: Eukaryota > Metazoa > Chordata > Actinopteri > Cypriniformes > Cyprinidae > Labeo > Labeo rohita. Next base: position 22,344,058 of record NC_066877.1, read on the forward strand.
CTACCATGACATTTACAGTCTATAATAAACAAGGTTAAATTTAGGATCAGAAGTTTCCTAGGTTCTAGCATAAACAAATAAGACACTCAGTCTTTCTGCTCAAGAATATCATGAAGCAGTTTCACAATAAAAAACATGAGATTTCATATATATGGTTTCTGCATGTTAATAATGTAAAAATTTGACTTTTAAAGACCTTTTAAGACCAAGTGAAGCTCAAAGTTTGAAATACATCTTCCAACAGATGTCCATTACTTTTCAAATCATTTTACAATAGAAAAAAAAAAGCTGAAGGCTTGAATACATCTGCTCTCAACCACGATAACATGGAAATAACTTGTACTGTACCTTCTGATCACACTGCAAAAAGTGTTCTTTATCAGTGTTTTTGTCTTTTTTCTTATTTCAAATGTCTAAAGATTCCTAAATCAAGATACATTTATCTGACAAGTAAAATAAAAAAACATTAGAAGTCTTGTTTTACGGGAAACTGATCAAAATGAAGTGGATTTGATTAAAACAAGAAATATCAAATATCTGCCAACTAAATTTCAGTTTTTCATACTCCATTAACAGATGTTTATTCTTCTTGTAAGAACAAACTCACATTTTGTTACATTTCTCAGAAAATAAGATTTCATATGTTCAAATGTCATCTGAAGTAAATGTGTTTTGATTTAAGGATGTTCAGATATTTGTGCTTGGAAACAAAACAAAAACACAGAAGAAGAGTTGTTTTTTTTCCATTTCTTTTTGAATAAGACTGCTAAGATTAAGGCCTTAATTTCTAAAAGATAAGTATGTGACGAGATCTCGTGGCACAAGATCTCGCGAGAATGTGATGATATCCTCCAAAACGTTCAGCAGTGTTTACACGATTAATCGTTAAATGATCTATTTAAATACCAACGCGATCTTATTCCTGAATGACAACGATTCAGCAGTCTATTACGACTGTTTTACATCGCGCTGCTCACGCTCCAATGGCACTTACAATGTGAAACACGTGTTAAAGACATTCAAATCTGCATTCATGCTGCTGCTGATCCAGAAAGAACAACACATAATGATCATTATTTCAATGTTACAGAAATAACATTTTATTTCTATAATAACATTTAAATAACAGAAGTACTGGGATAAAAGTTTATAGTTTGGGTATAAACATGTATTGTCTACAGTAGCGATCAAAACGACAGTACCTTAACAATTGCATGTATTGTATCCTCTTCCACCAGGTAAGTATATCACTGAATCGTTCATTCAGGAGGTTCCAACAGTGAAGTCTTTATTAACTGAGACACTGACTTCCTTTTTTGTTTTTTTTTTTTTTTTTTTTACATTTTCTTCAAATATATTTTTAAAAAAGGCTAAAGCAATGAACATTTTGTCCAAAATGTTCTAATCATTTTTCTTCAGAATCGTGAAAAAAAAAATAAAAAATTTAAGTTTATCCAAAATCATTCAGCTTTAGTTTACTTGTTTATTACTGCATATACTTCATTAAAATAGAAGTTTAATTTCATAAAGTACAAGTTTATTTCAAAATGCACCTATATTTTTATGCATTTTGTGTTTTTCGGTTGAATAAAATACTATTTTTCTCTATATTTCATCATTGAGGATTTCTTCTGAAAAAAAGTTTAAAAATCCCGTCTCGTCTCATTCTCTTGTCTTGTCTCGTCTTGTGAGATAAGTGTCTCATCACACCCCTAGTAAAAGGGTGAATTTAGGCTTTTTATAACCTGCAGAACCCCTGCAGATGCCATGTTTTTTTTTAAGATGTATTTTTTGCATTTTATGCCTTTATTTCGACAGGACAATTAGTGGACAGAAAGCAAAGTGGGAGGCAGAGAGGGGGACGGGATCGGGAAAGGTCCACGAGCCGGGACTCCTGAAGCTCAACGGTGCATCAAGGCCATTGGGACCAACACAGATAGTGATACCTCTCACCTATATTTAATATTAGCTGCCACACCAATGCAAAGAATAATTTATGTGCCTCATCCTGGTCATACTTTATTGACATTGCCACTCACCTGCTAACTCACAAAGACATTCAGAATACAAGTTCACCAAGTTTTCACTCTGAAATCGATAATTTTGTTACGTTTTCACAAATGCTTTGCTGGTTACAACATTCCAGCCTAGCACAACTAGTGGTGCTGTAATGGGGCTAAACAGCAGAGATTATCTGAGCAGTCCAGAGTCAGTCAGCTCTGCCTGCTTACTGACTGCTTAATGCCCCAGGGAGAACAGTCAGCTCCTTGTGTTTCACTGTGATTTCTTTATCGACCCTGCAACCACAAACACCACAGATGCACACTACTGGCGTATCAAGATTCACATCTATATGTCTTTTAAAAACATTAGCAAACACAAACTCTTGTGACTCACTAACAGTCACATGCAAAGTGTTTCAGAAATTGCTTTGCAGAATCGATATATCATTGGTGAGGACGACCATGCTGAACTGCAAGAACATCCCCCAAGCAGTAAGGACAAGTAGAGGAGACACCTGCATCATGTGCACAAACATGCACTCGTAAGTCATTAACGCAAATGTGTACTGCTTACTCTGACTCGTAAACACCAAGGCTCAACAGTAAGGAGAGGGGTTCAGGCCTTTCCATTGGTTGATTGTGTCAGTGTCACATGTATGTCATCAATTCATTCATGTTCTTGCACTTAAAAACTGCAACACAGAACAGCACAAAATACTAAACATAAATGTAATATCCTAATGATTTTTGGCATTAAAGAAAAATCGATCATTTTGACCCATTCAAAGTATTTTTGGCTACTGCTACAAATTTACCTGTGCTACTAGACTTTTTGTGGAAAATACAGTATTTGTGGTATATCTATTTTTATATACAACACACTGCTGCCAAATCAATTACAAAACAATTGTAGCAATGGCTTTGCATGTTGACCTATAATATAGTGCAAGGCTGTTTGAGAATGTGATAGAAGGAAAAAGGGGGTGGAGAGAAAAAGAGAGAGATAGAGAAGCAAATGGAGAGAGCTCTCTCTCTCTTCTTTACAGCCCTGAGGTCAATGAATCATTAGCCAGGTGTCTGTCTTGGCAGCTCTCAGGTAAAGTCTTAATGGTAGGTTAACAGATCAGAAGCAGGTAAATGAGCAGGTGTAATTACTAGAATCACATCAGTGCATTCTTTTAGCTGATGAAGTGGAGAGAACCTAATGTTACGGATATTCTACTACCACTAAGTAAAAAGAAACAGGTTTAATAAGATAAAAGTTCTTCTATTTGATCACTGTACCCTTCATCAAGACATGTAACTCAGCCTACACTAGGCTGCTTAAACAAGGCTGTTTTTTCTCTATTACTATGTTGTTTCACATTACTCTGTAAATCTAAGCCAAGGTTATTTAAAAGAAAGTACATTAGAAACATGTCTTTACCACCAAATGCTAATACTTCCTTATGATTCTGTTTTTAGACCATGTATTTACTTCCCTTTTGGAATGTTTCATATTTAAGCCAAATAAAGGCAAAAATGGAAAAGATGAATCACAAGAAACTATAAATGACTAAATTCATTGGAATCCAACTAGAGAGTGTTGACCAGTGATGGTTGGAAATAAAAGAGAACAACAGAATAGAGCAGGAGAGAAAAATGAATGGAAGCAAGTTTGTTTGCACTACAGGTCAATTCATTCCTTGGGTTTTAATCATCCAGAGTTCAAAGTTCAGTCATTCTGACACTGAAATGAGTTTAGGACTGCTGTAGCACTTGCTGAAGGGAAATAAACCGGAACAAACAGCTCAAAATGACTCCAGCAAATGCGTAGATGTATCTATAACAACATTTTTTTTTAAAATTAACATTAACTTGATGTACTAATATAACAAAAACTGAGATAAAAAAATTATAAAAACCATATAGACCTACATATAAAAAAAAAAAAAAAAATTTCATTAACTAAAAAAATAAATGAATAAATAAAATAAGAAACCATAAAAGTATAAAAACTATAAAATCAAAAAAATAATTAACAACTATAATCTTATCTCAGTTATACTAAAAATAACACTGGACTTAATCATAATAGACACAAAAATGTTTGCAAAAATGGCCTTTACACAAAATTTGTTACAATAAGATGTAGGATAAGAACGCAATACTGCTTTAGATAATAGTGATTAATTAGTAGATGAGAGGAATCCCAGAATCCTACAATAATGAAATACTAATATAAAACCTGTTGAATGTTAAATAATACATACCCTATCACCAGAAACAATGATGAGAAACTACTAGAGCATCATTATGTTTCTGCAGACCCCTCAAAATCTCCCCTTCCACTCATAACCCTGCCATGATCACCTAAATGTAGAGCATGTATTAAATACAAGAACCCTTAAAAACAAGGCCAAGGACATAAATACTGTCTACTCTCACATCTGTTGATAAATACAGCAACTTCATGCACAGCCTTGATAAAAAGCTCAACATGAATGATAAAGCTTCCACTGCTGCCACCCAGTGATGTAGCCATAATCATATTCATAAGGGATTGTTTTCAACCACACATCACATCTGTATTGCATAAACTATCATAATGAGACTTAAGGTTTGACTCGTTTAAAAACAGGTTAGTTACAAAGGATAGACCACATGATTATATATGATTTGGACTGAAACGATGCATCATAATTGCCACTGGCTCCAACAGCCAAGTTTTGAGTACTCAAGTTACACAACAACATAACTGTCATTTTGAAGCCTGGGGTTCATTTTAACGTTACCTGTCAAACTTGGGACCTCTACACCACTTACCACAGTAAAACTGTGCAGGTCAAAAGCCACCTATAACAGCAGAGTAAACAACACGACAACAGAACCGCTTTAGTGCTTCATACCAATAAGCTGACCTACAAATAGCTAACCAGCTGTCAATCACATATTCAAGTCTATGTCAATGTAGCTCTCTCTTTCTCACTTTCAGTACGAGTATGTGTCACGCTACACATTCCCACGCAGTGATGTGTCGTTTTAAACACATACACTGGGCAGTGAACGGTTAAGAACCGTTATTCTGTGTGGTTATGTCAAGTGGATAACTCAAATCATACCCAATTCTCCTCACGTCTCCAACATTACCGTGGTTTACAGGGTCTCCGCATATTTTCTTCCACTGGCATTGGTATTTGTGGTCTCATATGTGTGGAGTTTTACCGTTAGCCGCACAGTGAGCTCGCAACGGGTCAGATTTGATTTGACGCTGTCCGTTGAGCTCGCAAGCCGAGCGGGAAACCAACGGTGACGAGACCACACAGCACGACTCGACCGTTAAAACCTGAGCAAAAAATACTTACGTAAGCGAGTGCTGTTTTCCGCTTTGTCCTCAGCCGCAACCTGTCTATCCTGAAACGGCGAATCTCAGATTTGTCAACCTCTCCCTTCGTCCCGCAGCCATCTTTCTCCTCAGATTCCACGGACACACCCACGCGCACGGGACGCTGTGACGTTACACTAGAGGGTGGCGGCCACGGCGAGAAGTCTGTTGTTTTGCTCGGAGCGCCACCGCCAGCGAAATTGGAGAATTGATAAAGTGGCGTATGAATATTAATTAAATCACGATGACGTTGCGTTGGTTTGCAACCTCTAAGGAGCGACCAGACACGGCACGTAATTAATATTCATGAGTTGGCAACAGCATGGTAGGTAAATGCGTCTACCGCTGTGCAGAGCACGACACCTTTGATATAAATGCTGCCACCAAGTGGTAATTACATTATGTATTTTTTTTTCTCCCTGATACAGTTAAAATAATAAAACAAAGGATTTCAACATACTTTATTGAAAATAAAGTATAACATAGTTTAGAGACATAAACTAAACATCATTACCTGTCAAAAGATTTTGAAAAGATTTTTAATGTTGTTTAAAGAAGTCTCTTCTGCTCACCAAGCCTGCATTTATTTGATCCAAAGTACAGCAAAAACAAATTGAAATATTTTTACTATTTAAAATAACTGTTTTCTATTTGGATATATTTTTAAATGTAATTTATTCCTGTGATTTCAAAGCTGAATTTTAACATCATTACTCCAGTCACATGATCCTTCAGAAATCATTCTAATATTCTGATTTGCTGCTCAAAAAACATGTATTATTATTACATTGAAAACAGCTGATTAGAATTTTTGTCAGGTTTTTTTAAAAAAAAAAAAAAAAAAAAAAAGTTCAGAAGAACAGCATTTATCTGAAATACAAATCTTTTGTAACATTATAAATGCCTTTATCGTCACTTTTGATAATTTTCAAAGCATCCTTGCTACATATAAATAAAAAAAAAAAAAAAAAAATATATATATATATATATATATATATTATTTATGTAGCATTTATAAATATATAATGTTACAAAAACAGCAAATGAACAGCAAATCATCATATTAGAATGATTTCTGCAGGATCATGTGACGGAAAATTTAGCTTTGATCACAGGAATAAATTTCAAATAGAAAGCAGTTATTTTAAATAGTAAAAAAATTTCACAACATTACTGCTTTTGCTGTATTTTGGGTCAAATAAATGCTTTTGCTGTATTTTGGATCAAATAAATGCAGGCTTGCTGAGATTTTTAATGTTTAAAAAACACAAAAAATCTACTGTTCAAAAACTTTTGACTAGTAGTGTAATAGAGCTAATTTGTGTGTTTATGTGTGAGTCCATTGTCTCAGGTTTTGGATACATGATGGATCATTTTGAAGATACTAAAAACATTTTCAATTTCAGTTTTTCTCAGGCACCCCCACAGAGTTAGCAGAAATCTGATTGGTTCACACAGATTTGCTGAGCCAGGAGGAAACTGCTTACCTGTTCCTCTGGAGGAATGTAGTCATGGCAATGAGCATCACATAGCACCTGTGTTATATGGGTGGGGTGGCTTGTTGTTGTGACGACACTGCTATGTGGTCAAACAATGGTTGTGTTTCCTTCATCTTGTAATGTTATAAACTTTCTTACCATCATATTTTTTTTGTAAATACTAAACATGAACACAAATCGTTGGGCAAGGCTTTTCGCATGGCAACGCATGAACAAGAAAGATGAAGGGGAAGAAAATAAGGAACAAGAACCAAAAGAAAAGAAGAAAGAAGAGACAACCAAAATAAAGTGAGTTTTAGTTTAAATATTTTATCATCACATTTGTTACTGTAATGTTATGATGTAAAAGCTTTACCAAGTTTAATTCTGACAACAAACAATGTTCCAAACTCACACAGATTAAAGACATAATTACTTTTTTGGGCACATTGTTTTTTTTTTTTGTTGTTTTTTAATAAAAGAAACTGCACTATTGTATACAAAAACACTAACACAAAATTTTCTAATCTCTCAGTTGGAAGGAATGGGTAATTGATCCATCTGAAGAGTTTTACTATACATGGTTGCAAATTATGATACTTCCTATCTGCTACAACTGGGTCATCATAATTTTCAGGTAGGAAAACACTGAGGTTTGACTATGTTGAGCTATATTTGTACCAATGTCGTATATAATAACTCACTTAATTTTAGAAAATGACAACATTAACAAAGACAATAACATTTTAGCTGTAAAAACGATTCCAAATATGCTGATATGATATGTTTTGGATTTCAAATCCTAACAGTAGCTAGTTCATTTTATAAGATGTCATTATACTTGTGTATACAGGGAGAACTGATGTTAAAATGTCTGTGTTTTGTTAAAAGGACATGTTTCTATGCAGCTGAGGAGACGTTTTTGGCAGTATGGCTCACCTTGGATTATATCTGTGACATGTTCTTTGTGCTTGACACATTTATTGGGTTTCGCACAGGTAAGTGTGCATCTTGTCACTTTATGTGTTTATAGAGGGTCTGCACTTACCTCACGATTTGGTCAGTTACCTGGATGTGCGGCCATATTGGAGATACTCGAATGTAAACAATACCATGGATTGCACGGTTAATGCACTACTGAATATGTTGTTCTGCTGATTTATGCTCTGTAAACCACGAAAACAAATGTGTGGAAGCTGCTAAATCATATAGAGAAGTACAATATTTTGACAAACTAAAGTTAATAGGTGGTAAATATACATAAGTTATTAGCCTAATATTTCACCTACCTGACCAGGAATGATAACAGCAAACAAGAATGTTGTCAAGATTCTTGGCCTGGAAATCCTGGTTCAGTTTGGCCAACCACAAACAGATTTTTTTACACTCTTCTACTTGATTTGTTATAACTTTTGGCGGTCTATAGTACTCCAAATGTTTTTCCCGGTCCGACACTTAGTACAGCCCAAAAGAGACAATAATTGACCATTTTTAGCAGCAATAATCAGCAAAATATGTTTGGTTAAGTGGAACTGTTTACGTTCCATGTCGTCAATATGGGCGATTGATGAAAAACACTGTATTTATTGTCTTTGCATACATTTTCTGTTTTGCTTCAGCATAGATTGACTCAGAATTTCAAAGAAACTTAGAATTTTAATAATAGAATTTTACAGTATTTGTAAAACATGAGTAAACTTTTTTGGGGGAACCTTTTACAAATTAAAAGCAACTTGAGGCACCATTTGCTGTTCCTCAGATCGCCACTGGAAAACCTCTAGATACTTTTGAAAAAAGGCTTTCCTCTTTTACAGGTTTTCTGGAGCAGGGTATCCTGGTGCGAGACTTGTCCCTTTTGAAAACGCGCTACATCCGCTCCCCTCGCTTCAAGTGGGACATCGCCTCCCTGTTGCCCACCGATCTGCTCTACCTGAAACTGGGGATCCACACACCTCTAGTTCGGGTCAACCGCTTCCTGCGCACGAGCCGTTTGAACGAGGCCTTGGACCGCATGGAAACGCGCACATCTTATCCGAACACCTTCCGCGTCGCCAAACTCATGCTGTACATTTTCGTGCTTATCCACTGGAACGCCTGCGTCTACTTCTCTCTGTCTAATTACATAGACTTCGGTGTGGATCCCTGGGTGTATCCCAACATCTCCGACCCGGAATTTGCTTCCACGAGACGCCAGTACTTCTACTGCTTCTGGTTTTCCACTCTCATCCTCACCACAGTGGGTGACACTCCGACGCCCGAACGCGAAGAAGAGTATCTGTTTTTGATCGCAGACATGTTGATCGCCGTGCTGGTGTTTGCTTCCGTCGTAGGAAGCATGGGGGACGTGATATCAAGCTTGCGTGATCGTGACAACGTGTTTTTTCCCAATCACGAGCTGGTGAAGAGTTACCTGCGCAGTCGGCGCATCAGCAAAGAACTGCAGAAACGCGTCAACGACTGGTACCAGCATCTGCACATCAACAAGTGGGTCTTCCTGTTATGGTCTGTGAGCTTAAACCACACAATTTCATGACACTTAAAGGAATTGAAAAATCTGTCATTAATTAGTCTCCCTCATGTCGTTCCAAACCCGTAATACCTTCGTTCATCTTCATAAATGAAGATATTTTTGATGAAATCCAAGGGCTTTCTGACTCTGCATAGACAGCAATGTAATTACCACAGTCAAGGCCCAGAAAGGTAGTAAGGACATAGTTAAAATAGTCCATGTGACATCAGTGGTTCAACCGTAATTTTATGAAGCTACGATAATACTTTTTAGTGAGCAAAGAAAACAAAAAACTATTGCACGATTATTAATCCTTAAAATATTGAGATCTCGATTCAAACACCCGCGCGATCTTTTTCCTGAATGACAACGATTTAGCTGTGTCTATTAGGATTGTTTCACATCGCGAGTGTCAGTGGAGTGTGAGAAGCACGTTTTGCCTCTGCCCATGTTAATGAATTAGAGGGTCGGGGTAAATGTGAACGCAGAAAGAGCAACACAAACAGTCTTTTTAACCACATTACAATCATTATTTCTGTGTTACAGACATTTAAATAATAGAAGTACTGGGATAAAAGTTTATAGTTTATAGTTTGACTCCTTCATTAAATGTTTTTTTTTTTTTTTTTTTTTTTTTTTTTTAATAAATGAATATTTGTTTTTAAAAGACTTAAGCAATGAACAGTTTGTCAGAACCACTAGTAATAAATTACATTATTTTGTTTAGTTTTCTAATCTTTTTTCTCCAGAATCGTGAGAAAATCATGGGCTCCAATTTATTAAAAACAACTGTGATTCTCAGTTTATCCAGAATCGTAAAGCTCTTGTTTAAATGTTGTTTATTACTGCATATAATTTATTAAAGTGGAAGTTTAATTTCATAAATTTCAACATGTACCTACATTTTTTTTTTTTTTTGCATTTTGTCTTTTTCAGTTGAATAAAAAACTATTTTCCCTATATATTTTATCACTGAGGATTGAAAAGTTTAAAAATCTCGTCTCGTCTCGTGTCTCGTCTCATCTCGTGAGATAAGGGTCTCGTCACACCCCTACTTAATGGCAAAAGAGAACAAAAATAATACACAAAGTGGCTAGCTTTCCTCAGAACTAATTTTTAGCTTTTTTTTCTTAGTAATATGAGATTAAATGCCTTAAAGCTGTTCCTCTCTTATTAATATAATTTAAATGTTTGTTCCATCCAAATCGTCTCATGTGTCTGGAACAGAAAGATCACAAGGGAGAATGAGATTCTACAGCATCTTCCACTCACGCTTCAGACAGCAATTGCCGTAAGCGTGCATCTGCCCACTCTGTCTAAAGTCACCATCTTTCAGAACTGTGAAACCAGTCTGTTGGAGCAGCTGGTACTTAAACTCACCCCACAGGTTAGAAAACAGATGGCACACCTGGACAGGATTAAGTCTAACATTAGAGCCAGTTGAACTGAGACTTGCATGTTTTACTTTACCTCAGCAATATTATGTTTATACTGTTGTCATTATTCTTCTAATCATCACTATCCTCTTTAGGTGTATAGCCCAGGAGAGTATGTATGCAAGAAAGGTGATGTAGGTCATGAGATGTACATCATCAAAGAGGGAAAACTGGCAGTGGTCGCAGATGATGGAGTCACTCAGTTTGCTGTTCTGGGGGAAGGAAACTTTTTTGGAGAAATCAGTATCCTGAATATCAAAGGTAAGAAATGCTAAAGATCTGTGCAGTATTCACTACATTCAGTAATCATATTATATATATCCAATATATTCAGTAACAACATGCAGTATATGCATCAACATGGTGATGTGTAAAGGTTTTATAATTTCCTTCTACAATTGAAGATGAGGGGAAATATAACTTATTTTGACTTCTGGGAAACATGTAAGTAACTTCTGTAACTTCTAAAGAACGGTATTAAAAGAAAAAAGTATGATACTAAAGCAGAAAAAGAAAAAAATGTACACATCTTCATTCTGTTCAAAAGTTTGCACGCCTCTGGCTCCTAATACACAAAATATGCTGAAAAACCAAAGAATTTGTGGCACCTAAAGGATTTTTTTGAAAAACAGCAGGCAGTTCAACTGTTTAGGACAAACAAGGGACTCATGAATCTATGAATCTATTACAAAAAAACACAAAATTTTGTAAAAACAAAAAACACAGCTGTGGATCATTCAGGTAACAACACAGTATTAAGAATCAAGAGTATGTACACTTTTGAACAGGGTGATTTTTATAAATTCAACTATTATTTTCTCTTGTGAACTATATGTAAACATCTTTTATCTTATTCAGGTCAGTACTAAATAAAAAAATATCATGCATTTTGCATGATCTCTCTTATTTGGTAAAATAATTAACATTTTGCAGATTCTGTAAGGCGTATGTAAACATTTTGACATCAGCTGTATATACAGCTATATGTAGCTGTATTAAAACACATAATGAATAATAACATATATTGTTAACAGGTAACAAATCAGGAAACCGACGAACCGCCAACATTCGCAGCATTGGTCACTCAGATTTGTTCAGCCTTTCAAAAGAGGACCTGACTGAAACACTTCTTGAGTACCCTGCAGCTAAACGGCTGTTGGAAGAGAAGGGTCGTCAGATCCTTACAAAGATGGGGATGCTGGAAGAGACAGACGAAGCGGAGGGAGAGGTGGAGAAAACAGAGGACAAGGTGAAGCGCTTAGAGGACAGCCTAGAGACCCTGCAGACCAAACTTGCTCGGCTGATAGCTGAACTGGAGTCTAGTGCCCGAAAAATGATGCAAAGAGTGGAACAACTAGAACTGCAGACCGAAGGATGGGAAGGCATTGTGGCCGAGGGTGCACAGGGAGAAATAGAAGAGCGGGAAAAAGTCAAAGAGAGGGAGATTGGGGATGGAAAAGGGGAAGGGGAGAAGGAAGATGAAGAGGAGCCAATAGTGGAAGGGGAGAGAGGAGAGGGTGATGGAGGAGAAGAGAGCCTGGGAGAAAAGGAGAAGAAAGTAGGAGGGAAGGAGAAAAGTGAGCAGGAGAAAGAAGAGACAGGGGAAGAGATAATAAAGACAGAAACAGAGGATCAGAATAGAGATAAAAAGTAAGTAGAAAATATATCTAAAAGATTTTTTTAATGTTTGGTTGTGCGTTTATTCATCATGGATGCATTCAAATGATCAAAAGTGACTGTAAAGACATATAGAATGTTTAAAAGATTTCTATTTCAAATAAATGCTGTTCTGATTTCCACAAACATATTCAGAATGATTTCTGAAGAATCATGTGACACTCAAGACTGGAGTAATGATGCTAAAAAAATCAACTTTGCCATCACAGGAATTTTAAAAATTTTAAATATAATAAAATTTCACATTATTACCATTTTACTCCATATATGATCATGGAGCCCTGATGAGCAGAAGAGACATTTAAAACATTTTAACAGTAGTGTATATCAATGTACCATACTATGAATATAATAAATTTGTGGCATATAGATACAAATGGCAATCTGTACTGTTATGAGTGCAGTTTATGAGATACATTAATAAAGGAAAGTTTATATTACACTTTGAGAGCATTGTTTTTTTTTACCTTACAAAAGAAAATGTGAATAGTTTTGTTTATTATAATGTAATGTAATGTTACTTTACATTACATTTACTGATATATTATATATTATATATAATTAAATTAACGTAATGTTTTAACCCGTTGATGAATCCTCATTTTTCCCAGACATGAAAATATCCAAATGATGTGTCATTAGTAACCCTTTGAAATAATCAATGAATTTTTTTATTCTCTTTTTTTTCTTTTTTTTTTAGAAAAGTGTGTGGAAAATTGTCTTTAATGGTCGGTCATAATTGTGACCAGTGGCATAATGTGTATACTGAATTAACATACTTTTGCAGTCATAAAAATTGTTGTATATCTTAGCCCAGCTATTTTAAGCTGTTACTATTATGCATTAAAAAAAAAACCTAATACAACACTGATAGGAATACTGAAATAAAAAATCTTACTGAAATACTGAATACTGGAAAAAAAAAAAAAAATACAACCATCAACGTATTTCAAAATGTTTACTTTTTTTGTAACACATAAATGACCATCATCAGACATATGACCATCAACATGTTTACTCATGCATTCATATGTGAATCCATATAGTAATATTAGACACCTTAAAGATAATGTATAACAAAAATCTTATAATCATATCTTTGTTAACATATTTTACTAGCCTTTCGTTTTTGAGCTTTGATGCAGTCATCATCTTCTCAAGGTGCAAGCAGGAATTAAACTACTTTGGTCATATGACAATTTGCACTAACCATGTTAAACTGCACATATTGAGACTCTTTATTTTTTCCATCATTTGCAGGAAGTGCACTAAAACATCAGCCAGTAAGGTTTATAAATGAAAACCTTTTTTACAGTCACTATTGTGACCGGTAACGCCACTGTTAGCGTTGCTTAGTTCCAGATGTGACACTCTATCGAGACGCCAGGTGGCAGTACATACTCCACTTTCACATTTACCAGACGACATCCGTTTGGAGGTAAAAGTCTTGTACTGTATGTTTTTTTTAAGGAATTGAGCAGCTAGAATACTTAAAACCTGTTATTAAGGTTTAAGTGTATATTATTATTATTATAATAAAACAACTCCACGGAGGGACAATAGTGAGAACTCCAACAAGAGTCCACCTGAAGAGTTCAGTGGCCCAGCTCAGATGTTAAAGATGTTCCCAGGCCTGGTTTTCATGGTGTGAAATTTCCTATTATGGAGAGTTCATTGTTTGCTTAGTCTCCTTACAACATTTATGTGTTTTGGTAAAGAAAATGACAAGAATGTAGGAAATCCGGATTCTGTGGATTCAGTGTACCACTCGGTTCACTGCTGTTTATCTTTGCTCATTGTGCTTCTGGATTACAAACTCCACTGGAAGAGGAAGAGCTGCTGTCAGCAATCAATATACAGCAGTGCAGTTTATAATCATCTCGCCGTTCGTAATTGAGTAAGTCTGGAAATGTTCTTCTTCAATTAAGCAACAAATTAAGAATACTAATTAACGTTGGCTCAAGCAAATTATTATGCATGCCTAAATATAATATATTATCCTTTTAAACTGTTAGTACTGACATTACTTTCAACTTGGTTTCTGAGTGCCGTGAATTGCCAAAGCGAAAGCCCACGCTCCCACTTCTGCTTTGGGCTGATGAAGTCCTCAGAGAGTAAGTGTGTTTGTTTTGAACACATCACAGAGCATGTGCATGTCTTATCTTGCTTAATAACAATTCAAGTGATATCAAATACTGAAACAGCATCTTCTTCTCTCTGTTTGTCTCTCTCTGTGTGGTGGTGGTGTATCAGGGCCTGTCTCAACTACACTCCTGCACCGGGTCCTGCTGTGGTAGCAAATTACTGGGCCTACCACTGGGTGTATAGTGTTACCCACTAGTGGAGATCTCCGTTGTCCTCAGGTTTGTCTCGACTGCAAAACAGCAAAATAAGAGGCTTTGTCTCTCACATATCTGAAAAACAAAAAAATAACACTACATTTTTAACGTAAGAGGAACACGGCCATTTGTAACTTGAATGTGGAAGTCTTCCATTTCTCACATTCCAATAAAAAAGGTGAAATATGTTAGAGAATGCATTCTTAGTATTCCTAATATAATGAATGACTTTTGAACAACAACAACAACATTTGTAATATAACACTAAGAATTGATTTATACATCTTCCTGCACCAAAGAGGAAAAAATTACATATTCAAATGAGATAAATTCAATATATTCATACATCTCAGTGAGATTTCGCAGGTGTTTGAGACGCAAGCGTAAATGTTGCCGTTATTGCTTTAGATGCCCAGATGTTCGCTGCCAAAGAGGGTTTGATATCCAATAAAACTACAATTACAACAGGAGACACAAAACCGTGGAAAAGAATGTAAGGCAAGAAAAATTTCCCAACCTGTCTGTAGAATAGAAATAATAGATAGCGTCATATTAGATCATGTTGTGTCCGCAGTTTTGGATGATGGTATGCTCTCCAGGTGTTCATTTTACTCCCTGAAAGTAACTGACCACTCGCTTTAGCCACATGATTAATTTTGCGGCCGTCAATCACAATCTGTCATGGATTATGTCAATTTAAAGCGCGTAATTCTACATCAACAAGCCGAAAAACAAAGCGGCCTCGCGCAACACAGACTAGAGCAGATGGCACGTAATTGCCTTGAGGTGGAAACGGGGCGTCCATTTTACAGGTCTCGCGGGACCCGGTCGCAGTTCTCCTGTGAAAATACAGGTGCGTTTGTTTTTGTTTATCTTTCTCTCTAATCAAAGTATTGCCACGATCATTGGAAAACTGTCAGTTTAGAGTGTCATAATTCACACCGAGGGACATCAATTCAAGCGCCACTTATACTGGGGACTTGTGGGCAAACCTGGGACGGTTAACCCTCTTCATAAACACCTTTCTGTGATAGATGCATCATCTGCTCCTCAGATTGGAGCAGGAGATCTCTATAAATAGCCAATTGCAAGTTGCGATCATAACAGCAGCCAGAGCCACAATGGAGCAGGTGTGCAAATGCTTCAAAATGAATTTTACCCAGCATACACACAGCTTTGGAGGTGTAATATGTTCTATAATTTCATTTATATATGTGCAGTTCTGAGCTGATTGGCAAGTTTGCGGATGTGCATCTGCTGCTAAGACAGATAGGAGGAAATAACTTTTCTGGACTCGGTTTTACTAAATTCAAGTATATGATGGTGCACGAACGTCCTCATATCAGATGTTTGTCTGCTTGTTTGCCCTTTGTGGTGGATCGTGCGTTTTGTTATGTATAACCGGTTCCACGGCATTTCCCAGTAATTAATTATCTAAGCAGGGACATGCAACTGACACTCAGGGGAGGATGACAGAAGCTTTTAAACAAATCCCTGCGCTTCTCTACTTGGCTGTCTGTCACCTTCAACACTCATGGACTGCATCTGTGCACCTTCCCAAATGCCAGAGTATGTGTCTTTCTGGCATTTCTCAACCATACTGCTTCCAGATCCCTGGCACTCTTTCAAGGAGCATCCACACATACAGCCATTCGCGGTGACCAAACGACCGGAAGTCATTCATTTTCCAGGAAAGTTGGCGATTTATGGTGATATGATCGACAGCGACTGTTGGTGATAGAATTTGAATTTCAAAGTCCCCATCTATTAAGGCGAGTCGGTTCACTCGGCAGCCATTTTGGCAACACCCTCTGGCAGTTTTTTTTTTTCTTTCTAGGCAAGTATGGCTCCTTGGAAGCTTATTTCCACCAATAAAAGAAAAAAAATGGTATTTTTGTGACAGAAGGTAAATCATGAGATAAAAAGTCATAATTATAGCATACAAAGTCAATTATGATGTCATAAGACATAAATCGAAATGAGATAAATCAATTGACTTTTTCTCTTAATGACAATATGAAGATAAAAAAAGACATATGACGTAAGTCGTAATTTAGACAAGCTGAAACTGAGATAAAAAGCCATAATAAAGACAAAATAAAGATTAAAAAATTACATATGACAAATAGTCATAATTAAGACAAGTTGAAACTGAGATAGAAAGCCATAATTAAGACAAAATGAAGATAAAAAAAATACATAATATGACAAAAAAGTCATAATTAAGACTAGATGCAACTGAAGTATAAAAATTACATATGACAGAAAGTCATAAGATGAGTTGAAACTAAGATAAATAGTCATAATTGGGACAAAATCAAGATAAAAATGACATAATATGACAAAAAGTCATAAGATAAGTTTAAATTGAAATAAAAAGCCATAATATCAGAACAATTCAGATAAAAAATTAAATATGACAAAAAGTCATAATTAAGACAAGCTGAAACTGAAATAAAAAGCCATAATTATGGCCAAATAAAGATAAAAAATTACATAATATGACAAAAAGTCATAATTGAAACAAGTTGAAATTGAGATAAAAAAAAAAACAGAATTAAGAAAAAAAAAAGATAGAAAATTACATAATATGACAAGAAGTCATTAAAACAAGTTGAAATTGAGATAAAAAAACAGAATTAAGAAAAAAAAGATAGAAAATTACATAATATGACAAAAAGTCATAATTAAAACAAGTTGAAATTGAGATAAAAAAAAACAGAATTAAGAAAAAAAAAGATAGAAAATTACATAATATGACAAAAAGTCATAATTAAGACTAGATAAAACTGAGGAAAAAAAGCTATATCACAAAATTGAGATAACAGATTACATTTGACAGAGTCATAATTAAGACAAACTGAAACTGAGATAAAAATCCATAATTATGACAAAATTAAGATAAAAAAAAATACATATGACAAAAAGTCATAAATAAGACAAGTTGAAACTGATATAAAAAGCCATAATTATGACAAAATAAAGATAAAAAAATGACATGTCAGAGAGTTGAAACTATGATAAAAAGCCTTATTCAAGACAAAATTAAGATAAAAAAGTACATAATAACAAAAAGTCATAAGACAAGATGACACTGAGATAAAAAGCCATAATATCACACAATTAAGATAAAAATTACATGACAAAATGTCATGTAATTAATTAATAAGACAAGTTGAAACTAAGAAAGCCATAATTAAGACAAAATAAAGATAAAAAATACATATGACAAAAGTCATAATTCAGACTAGATTAAACGTAAGTAAAAAGCCATAATTATGACAAAATTAAGATATAAAAATTACATATGACAAAACGTCATAAGACAAGTTGAAACTAAGATAAAAAGTCATAATTGTGACAAAATCAAGATAAAAATTACATAATATCAGTCATAAGATAAGTTTAAACTGAAATAAAAAGCTATAATATCAGAAAAACTCAGATAAAAAATTAAATATGACAAAAATTCAAAATTAAGACTAGATGAAATTGAGAAAAAAAGCCATATCACAAAATTAAGATAATAGATTACACTTGACAGTCATAATTAAGACCAACCGAAACTGACATAAAAAGCCATAATTATGACAAAATAAAGATAAAAAAAATACATAATATGACAAAAAGTTTAAAAACAAAAAAAATAAGATAAAAATTACATATGACAAAATGTCATTAATAAGACAAGTTGAAACTGATATAAAAAGCCATAATTATGACAAAATTAAGATAAAAAACATACATATAAAAAAATTACATATTAATTTTCATTCATAATTATGACAAAGCCATAGTTAAGGCATAAATAATGTTTGCTTTTCATGTCATAATTGCAACTCAAAATTTCAACCTTTTATGTCGTAATTATGATTTACCAAAGCATGTTTATTTATTTATTTATGTATTTATGTATGTGTGTTTGTGGCAGAAATGGGCTTCAATGTAGATCGCAAACATAATATAATTGATTAAATGAATTAAAAAATTGCTTCAAAAAAATCCCTTTAAAATCCTAATTCCATTAAGCTACTGCACATGTTGAATCTACAGGGTTGGCTGTCCAAGCCTAGTGTGCTTTCTTCCAACTGAATATGCAGAAACCTGGCTCAGGTGGTCAATTTAAAGATGAATGGCTCAGAGATGCCGCAAGGAATGCACCGGAAATGGGATAGGGCATGAATTCCAAACAAGCTCTGTGGAGATTGGCGGTGCTGTATAATACCTTTCTCTTTTTTATCAAACTAATAAATTACAGCCCATCTCTCTGATAACTAGGAAGAGAAAGTGCTCGATTTAGACCCCAGATGTGACCCAGGGTTACCTGGCAACTGGACAAACTCAGGAAGAGGAAGAAGAAAAAAATAAAACATTGAGATATCATTGGCTGGTTCAAGATAAAAAAAGGAACAGAGTGGGAGAGAGAAAAGTAAGTACACAAAAATGACCTTTCCGTTTCATGACAACCTTCTTTTGCTGACATTTCTGTACATAAAATGAGACAGATTTAAATATGGGTGTCGTTACACATGCCGTTTTTCACATAACAATATGGTTATGTTGTCTATCTATGTCCAATGTCCACTTGCAAAGCATCATGTCAGTGCTCTACATGTACATATAAATATATCTTTTTATATCTTTAATATATTATTTCCTCTTCCTGGGTTTTTCCCCTCTTAAAAAGCAATACAGTATTTAGTGCTGTTCATATCCACTGGTGCATGTTTAGTTATGCCTGAAATTGCAGCTTCTTTGTTAGGTACACATGTTGCCTGCAGCCTCTGAGAATAGAAAAGCTCTCCAAACGCACAAGCTGGAGTCCACTGCTATTTTTATTATTATTTAAAAAATTTTATATTATTTTCAAAAATATAAACAAATAAAATTATATATGTATTATATATAAGTTTGTTTTTACTAATAATATCCTGGAAAGCCTAATATTCACTAATATTTCACATTATAATTTCATAATTCGTTTTTTTGCACATGTTGTGGTAAATAAAAATGTTTTACACTGTCATATTAAAGAAAAAATTAACTGATATATAAAGTTGCATCTAATTGAATGGAATAACCTAATTTATTTTATATCTGTCCTGTCATTTTATTTATGTGTTTATTTGTTCATTTATTTATTTATTTTATAATTTATTTTTATTTAATTATTATTATTATTATTTATTTTTTTTTTTTTCATTTAATTTGAGCATTTATATATGCTTAACTTTTTTTTCTAAACGAAAAGATAAAAGCAAGTGAGGGTGTTTTTCCAATTAACCAGCACTCATAATCTCAAGAGAGCGCCAATTAAGATTATGGACTTTGAGCAGTCATGTCCAGACATGCTGTGTAGTCTGACTGTATCATAGGCACACATGTACACTCTCACTAAAAACACAGGCCCTGTTTTCTCTTTCATCTGGGAAATTCAGCATCTTAGACCCTGAGCGCCTGCAGGACATGACCCCTCTCTTTTTTTCACTCTGTCTGTCTCTCTTACTCAGACTCCCGTGGTACACTGCAGATTTCACTTTACATTCTGTGATGATCACCCAATTTACATCTTACCCCTCTCCCCTAGGCATCATTACCACGGCAACCTGTCCCCTCAGAGACAAAAAGAAAACAAGACTCATATATTTCCATCATAAATACACACAACACACACTCGCACAGTGTTTCAGTCATGGCACATCCCTCGAGGGTGTCTAAACTACAGGGAAATAGCCATGTAAAAGTAGAAAAGATACTCCAGGCCTGTGCAAAATCA
Source organism: Labeo rohita (assembly GCF_022985175.1). NCBI lineage: Eukaryota > Metazoa > Chordata > Actinopteri > Cypriniformes > Cyprinidae > Labeo > Labeo rohita. The sequence goes on from NC_066877.1 coordinate 22,364,640, forward strand.
GTCACGTGACGGCTGATCCATATTATATCGCAAAATAGAAGCAGCAGCACCCAATCAAAACACCCAGTCACCTGTATAAAAAAAGTGGACAGACAGTAAAATTGGGGTTGGGGGAGAGAAAGAGGAGAGAAAGGGGGGGAAGGGCCTTCATCATAGGGATTGCCACTCTTCATTAGATAGATGATTATGGTCGTAGAGGAAAGGCCCAAGGGAAATAGTGTGATTTTTTTTTTAGGTGAAAGAGGCAAATGAATTGAATGAAGATAGATAGATAGATAGATAGATAGATAGATAGATAGACTGATAGAGTGAAAAAGAGAAAGAAAGAAATCAATAGATGAACGGGCGGACAGACAGACTTTCTAAAAGAAAGAAAGGAAGAAAGATCAATAGACACATGGACGAATGGACAGACTAGTACAAAGATAGATAGATAGATACATGGATGATAGATAGATAGATAGACTGATAGAGTGACAAAGAGAAAGAAAGAAATCAATAGACAGATGAACGAGTGGACAGACTAATAGATAGAAAGAGAAAGAAAGAAAGAAAGATCAATAGACAGATGGATGAACGGACAGACTACAAAGAAAGACAGATAGATAGATAGAGAGAGAGAGAGAAAGAATAAAAGAAAGAAAGAAAGATGGACGGACAGATAGATAGAAAGAAAGAAAGATGGACGGACAGACAGATAGATAGACAGACAGAGATAGATAGATAGATAGATAGATAGATAGATAGATAGATAGATAGATAGAGATAGAAAGAAAGAACGAAAGAAACAAAAAAGAAAGAAAGAAGGATAGATAGATAGATAGATAGATAGATAGATAGATAGATAGATAGATAGATAGAGATAGAAAGAAAGATGGACGGACAGACAGATAGATAGATAGATAGATAGATTAAAAAACAGAAAAGAAAGATCAATAGATAGATAGACAGAAAGAAAGAAAGAAACAGAAAGAAAGATCAATAGACAGACAGAGGGGCAAATGGATGGACAGACTGATAGATAGATAGATAGATAGATAGATAGATAGATAGATAGATAGATAGATAGATAGATAGATAGATAGAAAGAACAATAGACAGGTGAACGAACGGACAGACTAACAGAAAGAAAGAAATAAAGAAAGAAAGATGGACAGACAGACAGATCAATAGATAGATAGATAGATAGATAGACAGACAGAGGGGCAAATGGATGGACAGACTGATAGATAGATAGATAGATAGATAGATAGATAGATAGATAGATAGATAGATAGATAGATAGATAGATAGAAGGAGAAAGAAAGAAAGAAAGAAAGAGAAAAAGTAAGTCAGTCACGCTGGCAGCTGCTATTACAGCTTTCCTCAGGCAAGGCACCAGTTCCTCATATCCATGTGTCCACTCCACTCCCATCATCCACAAACACACACGGCCGCACACACATGACAGAGACGAGACATGATGTGAATGCAGAGGGAAAACTATCAGAGTCTCATGGACATAGAAGATGAGGTCGAGTCCACATCAAACACTCAACAATAACACAGGTATTGAGGCACAGACACATCACTACAGGTTTATGTATGTGCCTGTAAGAATCTGTCACTTTGCCTTAAAATAACACGGATCTGTCCTTGCGTCGCCTTTCACTCTGCCTGCTCGTTTCTCACTATGACCACTGCAGCTGTTTTTCCTTGTTTTTCCTACTTTTTTGCAAGCCTGTATTCTCTCTCTCTTGCCTAGTCACCGTGACACCACATCCGATCGATAGGATGCAGTCATATTTCAAACTCAGGGAAGAATATTACAGTCGATGACAACCAGCTCGCCTGCCCATAGTTTGTGCTTATCTGTAGATTGAATATGAGTACAGCATGCTACCTTTTAATGAAATATTACTTGTCAAAAGTTTGAGGTTGGTTAATTTTTGTAATAATTTTTAATATTTTAATTAGATCCAAATTAGTAGTAAATAAAGGAGTAAAATAAATTTTTCTTTTTTAATATATTTTCAAATGTAATTTATTCCTGTGATGATAAAGCTGAATTTCTAGTCTTTACTGTCACTTGCTAAATAAAAGTTATTAATATTCATATAATTATATTAATTTATTTACAAAAATCTTACTAACCCCAAACATTTAATTAAAAGTTTTTTTTTTTCATACTTTAATTAATAGGAAGAAAGGAAAAGATCTCCTGTTGGTGGTGGGTGGAGCGTTATGCTTTCAATGAAGAGATCAATCTTGATCACACAGCAACAACGAAGACGAAACACTGCCTTTATATAGGGTTGAAAAAGTGATCCTCAGTAATTCATCTCATAAATTAGGTCTTGATGGGACATTAAAATATCCCCTCCAGTACTGTCTCTCTCTCTCTAAACACGCCAATGACAAATCAACAACTACAAATACTAGCTTCACAGCTTTCATTTTCATTCTACACTCTCTTTATTGCATAGAATATCAAACAAATGTGTATAGCAAAAGCATAATATCTGACTTTAGAATATGACATGAGTATGACACATTTCATCAGACACATTTTTTAAATGCTTTCATCAGTTTCCCATCATACCCCTCTAGCAGCTTTGAAGCTAATAAATTATTCAATTGAATAATTAGCATTTAATAGAAAATAATTTGCATTTGCAAAACCACCATATAAGGGTTAGAAATTGACAGAAGTGTTTCATGGTTTCACTCCTTTATATTAAATATGATTCATACCTACTAAAAGTTCAGTGAAATCTGATACTGCCTGTTGTGCTCCTATGAAATTCAGCATATGCATTCACAGATATCTGGTATAATATAAATAAATACTAATCCTTGCATTATAGCAAGGTGCATATGGTTGTCCAGCACTGTCCATGGTGCTGATTTTTCACATTTCTCATAATCTTAGAGGCCTGTAATACTTTAATTTGATCACACGCACTTTAAACAAACAAAATGCACAAAAACAGGGCTAAAATAACAAAGAGGAAAAGACAAGGCTTGTTAGAGAAAAACAGATGGGCTTTAAATTCAACAAAGGACTCAAGGGAACAAACTCTGGGTGCTAATATGACCCACACACCTTTAGTGTACATGTGCAGATGCGGGTATGTATACAAGTCCATATATGTACAGAAGAAAAGCTGTGTTTTTTCTGAAAACCATAGATAATAGCTTTCTTCTCATGTGCACACACACACAAAGCAGAATTAAATGAAAGTATTTGGGGGTTCCATTCTGTCACATTATAGCAGATGGTGTCCAGTTCAAGCCAGGCTGGTACAATCCCTTGAGACAAAGTGGGAGGGAAAAAGAGAGAGACAGAGAAAAGCAAAAAGGGAGAAAGATGTTGGGTACTCTCTTAACTCCCTCTTTGTCTCAGTTATTTACACCTCAAAGATTGTTCTTGGGGGAAAGGACTGACCAATTCGTTCTTCCCGCCCAGGAGTGCAGCCACACATCTAGCACGCTTCTTGGATGTATCATGAAAGCCAAAGTTAGGTTGTTTTTTTATTATTTCTGGGCTTGTCAAACTCTTCAGTCGTCTCTGTGCAGGTGCAACGATGGACCTTTCCAATCATATCCATGCATCTACACCCAGATTTGCCTCCAGGATCTCTCACAGGTGCAACATTGGCCCCCGGCCGGCCTGGCACCCCTACCCTCCTGCTCATCAGCACCACTACCAAAACACACACACATAAACCCTCTGCCCCCCTTCTCGAAGGTCCAGCTGATCCCCACCTGATCCCAATTCATGGGGGAGGAGGAGGTGTTCTGATCTGAGCTCACCCTGGAGAGGTGAGAAAGAAGAAAATATATGCCATCGCTCATCTTTCTCGTCGTTCCGTCTCGTACAAGGATAGTAACTCTTTGTGCTCCTGTCAGATTGACGCCAACAATAACCCCTAAAACCACGTCCTTGAGAATCCTATGCATGCATGTGCATGGATGTAACATTGTGCGTCTGTGTGCACCAGTGTTATTGTGTGTAAAGGGCAGTATGTCCAAGCAGAGATGAGCTCAGGTGTCCTGTGCTGATGAGCTGCAGCTGGCTCTCATTGGGGCTGTAATGGGTGCTATCCAGTGCCTGGGTCAGTCACGCAGCTGAGTTTAGACTACCCTCAGTATAGCAATCCATGTTCAGACTCACTCAGCGTTCTAAAAGTGCAGAAGTTATGTACTTATCTTAATGAGATATGTCATTAAATGATTTTGTGAATTAAACCATCCATTTAAATTAATTTGTCCTCCATGACAAGTTATTGAGATTGCAACAATTATATGAACGGACATGCAAACATTTGCTTAATTAGGTGTAGTATTCCCACCGAATGCCAAAAAATCTCACATTTTACAAGAGTTAGTTCCAGTTCTCAAATGGGAGTGTGATTTTGGAAGCAATGCCATGGAAGAACCATTTTGTGTTCCCCAAAGAACCTTTTAGTAAACAGATCTCAAACGAGCCATTTCTTTCTAATTGTGAAGAACATTCTGAATAACCTTCTTCCACTATAAAGAAACTTGGAAAAATGGAAAGGTTACATGGATGTGCAATGTTCTTCGTGGATCCACAGATGCCAGTTAAAGTGGACTTTGAATGCAAAATTCACTTGTACATGGTGTTTGCATATAAAAGTGTCTTAGTAGTGTGTGGACACAACCACGCTACAATGATAAAAATTCATTCACTTCTTTTTTAATCCCCCCCCAAAAAAACCCCTAAACATTCTGAATTATCAATCATTTTGATTTTCTGAGCAGTATGATGTCATGTTGCTCAAGCCCCGCCCACTGACGCTAACGGACTATCCCGTATTAGCATATTTCCACCCTCAGCCAGTTGTACGCTGTCCAACATTTTTGTCTGCGCTTGAGCAGCTGTAGCAACAACAATGTCTCGTAAGCAATGCAGGTGTTTTGTAGTTGAATATAAAAGTGAACATAAGAGTCTTCATTTTCTCTTGACATCAGAGCCACTGAGGGACGATTCATGGCAGATTTTGATAAAAAGTTAAAACACAAGGATGGATCAGAACCCACTGTCCGTGATCCAGCTGCACCTCCAGAAGTAGTAAGTCTCACGCTTTATATTTTTTATGATTATCTGCAAATCGCCTTTCCTCTTCTGAGGAAGAGAGGAGAGGGGTGGGGTGAGCAGAGCTCATTAGCATTTAAAGAGACATGAACCAAAATTGGTCGCTGTGAACAGAGCTGTTTTTTGACAAGGTAAAAAGGGTGTTGTTTTTCATGATCATTAAGGGATTTTGACCTAAGTATGTTGCAGACATTTCATTAGACCCTAAAGAATCATACCAACTTTAAGAGGTTCAGCACCATATTAAAGGGGTCATCGGATGCAAAATTCACGTTTACATGTTGTTTGAAAATAAATGTGTAAAGGCAGTTAATGTACACATCCATTCACAATCATAAAAATCCACCCAGCGGTTTTTATTTAATCCCTAAAAAAATTATACCCTTTTTCAAAATGAGGCCATTCTCAACTTCTTGTCTGTGTGACGTCAAATGAACCAGGCCCGCTCCCATGATAGTTGATTGACACGGCCGTCTTACTTTAGACCTGCCCTGAGTGAGCTGTAACAGCAGAGACTGTCTTATAGGGAGATGAGAGGGTCTGTATTACTTACTATTGGAGAAAGCGTAACGGTCATCTTGGATCACGTGTCCCTTAATAACCAATCACATTACAGCCTTGACATCATTGAATTTCAGTTAGAGTTGTGTAAAACTCAGTCACTGTTTACAGATACCATAGGAATGAATGAGAAGTGCTATAAGCTGAATCCCACCCTTTGCAAAAAGTCAGTGACTTCTCTTATAAAACAGCATTTTTTTGTGGTAAACTCTAAAAATAGTTTTAGACTATTCCTCTAAAAAGCTGTTTATTCAGCATAATAAAGGCTTTTCGTTGGCATCCTTTGAAAAAAATGGCCTCTGGTCTAGTTTCCCACATACTGCCAGAACAGAAGCCGTTTCGCTTTTTTGGCTAATGGTTGCAGGCTTGCCTTCTAGTGGCTTTGGTAACAGTCTGACCGCCATTGTTTTGACGCCGGAGCAGGGACGTAGCCAAAAACGGCTCCTAAGCCACTGAGGTGTTTTGTTGTTGGACGTAATAATGAACATAGTAGTCATCATTTACTCCCGACATCTAAGCCGCTATAAGCGTTTTTTAAAAATCTTTACAATCGCCTTTCCTAATAATGTGCTAGTTGGCAAGTTTCGTGGATAAACGCGGCTAAAGTAAACAGAGCACAGCTCTTCACCCCACAGAAGAGAGGGGCGGGGTGAGCAAAGCTCATTTGCATTTAAAACAACATGCAACAAAATGGGTTGATGTCTGCAGAGCTGATTTTGACAAAGTAAAAAGGGTGTTCTTTCACACTACCATTGAGAAATCTTAACCAAAGTATGTTATAGATTTTTCATTAAGACCCTAAAGAATCATATCAACTTGTGGAAAATGGGCATCTGATGATCCCTTTAAGAGGAAAAAAAAGGCTATTCCGAATTCAGATATACAGTACAAGATAAATTAAGACTTTTTATTCAGGCTGTCAGTCTGTGCATTATTGGTAATGACTCTTTCTGAAGGTTGCATCAATACGGCAATGGTGGTGACAAGTGAAGTCTTTAGTTTAGTGAGTCAATGAATTATTGATTCAACAGATTCATTCAAAAACACAGATTCACAAAGGAACAAAGCACCTGTGTGTGTTGTTCAAAGTCACATTATGGTTAATTGTGCACTGTGTTTAGTACCGTTTTTGGAGTAGCAAAAAATAACTGCCAATTTTGAGTCTAAAATGTAAGTTATTCGCTATTTACTTCTTGTTTATCTATCTATCCATCTATGTAGCTGAACAACAGTTTATATCAGCGATTTATTTTTTTTTTGTCAAGTATGAGGCAGATGGGGAATTTTTTGTTTTACACGTTACAAAAAAGCTTTGAAAATTTGTTTTCTGTGATTTAAATGAACATGCCTCACAGCTTGGCCCAGCAGAAGGTATTCTTATTGACCGCGTACTTGGACTGAATTAAGCCGTGAAATGAGCTGCAATCCATTGTTCTTTCACCATGAACAACAGAGATCAATACTTATGATCTCCACCAGCCCTCCTGAAACTAAACACACAGGACAACATATGTTCCCTTCGGTGACGGCATAATCTGACTAAACCAAATTATACAAAACCAAAGCCGTTACAAACAGATTCATACCCACACTTAACATAATACTCAGAATATTTTCCAAAACACATTTGACTCTTTCCAGTCAAAATATTCCATCCCATTGTCTTCATGCCCAGTTCTCTTCTGTCTTCATGTCCTCCCCTCTATTGTTTTTTTTTTCTCTCTTTCTCTGGGTCTTACTATTTTCATACCCCTCCACTGGCCCTGGGTCAGACATCCTGCCTCCATCCATCTCTCCATCCACCCATCCATCTTTCCATCCTTCCAGCAACATCAGCCAGCTGCCCCAACACACACACATAGAGTAGACCTTAATTCAGTCAGTGAGGTCTTTGCCCCCTTCCCAAAGCAATGCCCAGATCTGAACACATGCACCAGGCAAAAAAGGGCAGCAGAGGGGGGATGGGTGACTCTGGAAGCCATATGCCTCTTTCTCACATTTGACTCTGTGTATTTATATGTGTATGTGTGAGGAGGGGAGGGGGGGTGTGTTGCAGGAAATAGCGAACCAGCTGACTTTGTTCACAAACAGAGGACAGAAATAAGAGGTTTTAATGGAATCTAATACTCTCATCAGCCATGATCAATAATAGTGAAATGCATGATTTGTGGATCCTGAAGAATTCCAATGATTTAATTTTATATTAAAGATTTTTTTTTCTCTCATCAAACTTGGTATTGAACTATACATTCATTTTCCTGATTATATTACAACTGTCTTCTCCAATCACATGCACAGACTAGGTGGATCTATTTGCCACTGACATGCCTATTAGAGTGAAATATTCTTTACCCGTCTTTTATGAGAAGTTTGGCGATATATTAAACACCACTGTCCCTTTTATCTTTCATGATAAATATTAAAATTCTGTCTCTCATCGAGAAGAGTAAACCTCTTCAAGGCCATTCTCTACCCATCTAATCACACAATCTTGCCTCTCACAACAAATCATTACTAACTGGATTTTTTTTTACTGAAAAATAACAGGATCGATCTTTGAAAGATCATGGGTTGATGAATACTCACACAATATACTTTCTTATATACTACACTCTTAAAAACAAAATTTCCAAAAAGGTTTTTTTGCAGTAATGCCATAGAAAAATCATTTTTGGTTCACCTTTCAGGAAACTGTTCTCAAAAAACGTTTTTATTTTTCTTAGATTTTTTAAAAATCTGAAGAAACTTTTTTCACTACCCACCTTTTTCTTCCCATAAGAGTGGGTGTGGCTATTGGTAAATTTTATTGGCTCCGCTTCCAGTCTCATCTGCTTCTAGCTATTTTTATCGGTACAGAACAGTTCGTTTTGCTGCTTACTGCAAATTGGTGTGTCTTACCATATTATTTCAATGTGTTATGTTAATTATGAACACACTGGTTTGTGGTGCAAACAGTTTTACCGTTTATGGCACCTTGTTATTCTCCTTATTTCCCTATAGCGGTTAATGAACCGGAAGTCTCGCACATTCACAGAAAACTGCTTACTTTTGCGTTGAAAAATAAGGTGGATAAAGAACCTTTTGGGTCCATGGAAGTTTGCGGCTCCATCCGTGCTTTTTTATGACTTCTAGAGAGCTTAGATTTTGCGAAAAGTTTTAAAATGGTGTAGACTTAAAATCGTGTACATCACATAAGGCAAACCAAGCAAATCTAGTTAATTATCAGCTGATGCTGAAGTACAAAATCTTACTAAAAATACATTTGGAAACAGACCAAACAACATCAGTGCGAATTTTTTTCAAACACCGTTTTTAGATCAAAACTGCATTTTTACCATCACTTGTGACAATTTCCTTTAAACTTTACACTATTTTAATTTTCTTTGTAGCGTTTTTGCAGTACATTTAATATCCCTGTTGTATAACAGTGAATTTTGTTTAGTATTTTCTTGAATATATCTTTTAATTTAGGTCATAGAAAATGTATAAGAATAAAAAAAAAAAAAAAAAAAAAAAAAAAAAAAGGTAGGCTTCGCGATACTCCAGTCATCCAAAATGTCAACATATTATAAAACGGATTTTCTTAAAATATCATAACTAAACACTCAATTCAGCTAAAATGTTCAGATTAGCAGCTGAAACTTTTACAAACAATTGCACCACTTTAACACGGGCGTACAACCCATGCGTTACTGCCAAAAACTCGCGTCCAGCTCTAGCCTCAGGCGCTCCTTTCAATCTGGTCGAGAAAGAACTCGCTGAGTGGAAGGAGAGAAAAAAGAGGGGGTGGGACGGAGGTGTGACTGTCGTGGATAAGTGCATAAAGTGAATGATTTGTAAGAGGGAGCGAGAGAGCAAGAGAGCGAGAGAGGGAGACTTTAAAGGGAGCCAGTGGAATGTTATCTCTCAAATCATCACAGGCACGAGGACAGGCACGCGTGGCTGTAAGGATGGCTGGAGCAATGTTGTCCTAATCCACGGGAAACAGAAAGGACAGCCTGAGACGACACTTTCGTATCTAATCGATCTTATCTGAGGACGCGTGTCCATTGTTATCTACGCACGGGTCAGAGGGCAACACATGTCCGAGCGTGCGTTACCGGTCCTGTTATTTATATCCATTCTGTAATTCTGCTTTCGGAAATTTCATATAACAACACGAATCTACGTTGCCGGCTGCGTGGAATTAGTGGCGAGGAAAATACTACTGAGAAATGCTGTTGCTGAAATAAATATTGAGAAAGCACAATGGACAGATGAATATGAATCACTGACTGAAAACAGACTTGATAAAAAGGGATTTGGGGGAATAAATTGATTCTCTTCCGATACATCATCAACAGAGGTGAGTTTCAAATCAATTTCGTAAAATACTTTTTACTCATCTTCATGCTGTAAATTGCATTCTAGCCTACTGAATGATTAGCTACAACAACAGTCCAATAAAAACGAGCAGCTCCGCAAAAACAATTACATTGCTATTGAATATCGTCACATTTTTAGGATCACTTTTTTTAGTTTTCATCACAAAATAATTACAACTTTTGAGTTTTCAGGATGTCAGTTCGATCTTCTATAATTAAAGTCGTTGAACAAATGCAAAGAACTAATCACTACAGGTTGTCGTTTTGTTTTTTCTTTAAAATGAACGACAGCAAGTAAACGTACATTTACTGTTGTAATTGGCAATTTTTTTTACAGTGTCAGAGTGTAGTTCACTTGCATCACTCAGTAGGTGTGCAGATAACATGCAACTAAAAGTGCATGGCGTTGATAATAAAAATAATAAATACATACCTTTTTTAAAATGTTCATGACTGAATCCATGATTTGAGATTCAAGCACCCTTGTGTCATCTGGAGCTATAGCCTTTGCATTTGCATTTGCGACAGATGGTCAGCTATGACTTTGGTTTTGTGACAATAATTGATTTCCATTAACTTTTGCATGGAACCAGTGAGTATTTATAATCATCTACTGATTATAATCTGTGCTGAGAGAGCTGAATTGCAAAATGCACACTGACAACCATTCACAAACATTTAGTAGCTGCTGAACTGTTTTTAAAGTAACAGAAACGAATAGCCTAGAGTGTTACCTTCAAAATGGAGGTGAAATGTTCATTCACCAATCATTTATTCTAGACATTCTATCCACTACATGAGATCGTTCGATTTTTGAGTTGATTTATTATTTTTAGTTTTTATTTCAGTTATTGCACTGAATGTAGCTATTAAAGTATGTAGAGATTACTGTCCATATTTGAAAACAAATCCTTTGTGTCTACTTCACCAGGGTAGTTAACAATCAGTGCACTTTTGAAGCCTTGATCAAACGGATCTGAAAATGATGCTGAGCCCCGATCAGACGGATCCTGACCTCACCTGGACACAGCCGGACACGGAATGTCTGAACGTCATGAAGGTGGAATGTGTGGCTCACGAACCCTTAGAGGCCGAGGATGGCAAGACTCGTGCACTCGTGCCAGCCGCGCTCACCAGAGAGGAGAAGAGACGGAGGAGGCGCGCCACCGCGAAATACCGTTCTGCGCATGCCACGCGCGAACGCATCAGAGTGGAAGCGTTCAACGTAGCGTTCGCTGAGCTTAGAAAGCTGTTACCAACACTTCCACCCGACAAGAAGCTGTCCAAGATAGAAATACTTCGCCTAGCTATCTGTTATATTTCTTATCTTAACCACGTTTTGGACGTTTAAACGAACTTCGGCACATTTACCAGTACTTCAAAACAAAACTCCACAAGTGTGTATAAAGAATACTTTTATAGACATTGAGAAGTAGCATATTCCAGCAGCTCACACAACTACTAAAAAAGAAAGAAAAAAAGAGGGTAACACCTTATAATTACTTTCAGAAATAAGCCTAAGCTATGTTTTGTTGTCTGTCCCCGCTATTTAAGAAAGGAAATCGGAACAAAATAAATGGAGGAAACCTTTAGTTATGATAAAGCATCACCGAAAAATTAATGTAGCTATCGCAATAAGTGAAGCTGCTTGTTTTTTTGATAGTGTAGCAGTTTATAGCTTTTCAAAGATTAGCTATCCAACATCACAAGCGCATTTGTGGCAATAATTTGTTTTGGAGAGATTTCACTTGGACTGGATCTTACATAAACGAAACAAACAGCATTTATCTTTCGCAACCTTGTTATAAATCAAGCTGATTTTATAGGCTACGACCCGTCTGGAAAAATGTATAGGCTACTTCTGTGTGCTGGAACAAATCGTAATCTTGTTAGCTGTTAATTTATATTTTCTTGTTTATTTATTTATAAAGTAAATTAAGTTATGTGAGTGTCCTTAAGATAGCATATCTAAAGTGTTTACGTATATATGTAAATATTTAATGTTTTATTAATATTCCTATTTTAGACTGATGTCGCAGAGTTTGGGTTTACCGTTGCTTTCCACTTGCACTTTTAATTGGCAGTTTTCTTAGGAGTAGGAGGGCCTTCGCTGTGTGTGCACTACGGTTATTATAATGGTGTTGCTGTTGATGTCCTGTCCTATGATAACGAGAAGCACTTCCCATCGGATAGGATCTATTGCTGTATTGTTTATTTTGTTTACAAACTGCTCATAGATAGCGCTTTGGGTACCTGATGACTTGTGGTGGTTTAAAAGTACAACAAAATGAAATCCCAATCAATGTCAGATAAATAATTTGGCCATACACATTAAAAAAAGCGTGCTGCCTGCCTTCCAAGTCTACAAGCTACCCATAGACGCTCTCTCTGCTGCGACCAAAAATGATCTCAAAGTAGTTTATTTTTCTTTTAGAAACTATTTATAGAGATTATTTGTTTACGTGATTCTTGTGAACCTTTTGGAAATTTTATAGTGAACAAATTATCTCACATCTGCCTCATATCCAAAGATCACCCTGTTAATGCAGGGTTTTGTCTGTCATTTTGTAGTGGAATAGCCAGTACACTGGTTTGTATCGCAGTTTTTCATAACTATTTTAGAATAAATAGTACAAATATTAATTCAACGCTGATTCGTCTGTTGTAGTTTTTGTATAAAACAAAATGAAATTAAAGATATTGTGCCAATAAGATTCTGTGTGCATACTACTTTCACGCACGTCATTTCAACTGCAATGAACTTATGAACTATGGGCTCACATTATGAAATTCACTCTCGTAAAACATTATTTAACTATTAAAACACCATGAAAAAAGACCTTTTCATGCTGTCACACAACACATGCACAGTCCGCTCTGCTCACGGCCCAAAGGCGACTTTCTCCCCAGAGAGGAGACAGGTGCTTGTCCAGACGGGCCAAGGCAACCAAATTACGACCCGTCTGCTGCGTCCCGTGGGAAAGAGCAAGAGAGCATGTGTGCGCGCGCGTGTGTGTGCGTGTCCAATTCTTGGTCATATTTCACATTAAAGATTTTTACTCAACTGATGATGTTAAGGTTTACCGTCAATCTCAGCTATGATTGTTTCACTCAATCAGTAGGCCTGAAGAAATTGCTTAGTGAAAAATAGTTTAGTACATAAAAATGTTACGTTTCTAACATATCCGAGAAGGTACAGAATAAAGTTCCTTACCCAGGCAAACAGGCTGATCAATTTGTGTGTTCCATGCTGGACGTGAACAGGCCTCGTTAGAGGATTATGTAATGAATGACCCACAGTCCCGCTGTAATACCATATGTCTGCGTGTATGTCACGGAGAAGGGTCGAATACATTAGCCTTAAACTCAGGTAGCCAGATTAGACGTTGCCCCTTCATGCAAAGAGACAATCTGTCGTCTCTACATGTATCTTAGATAATATTCTCTAAAAACAAAGCAGAAATATTTCATCAAAAAGGCCCAGCCTACATCATTCTCTTTATCTGTTCTCATGGAGTTTAAAAACGAATTAAAACCAGTCTATCTATCTATCCATCTATCTATGTCCCGGGTCAATCTGTCAGATTGGTTAAATTATTTGTGGCCAGATGGAAACGGACGGATGAGAGACAGGCGACATTAAGGGTGTTTATAAAGAAAAGACTAGAAAAAAAACTGCTTAGAGGGGAAAACGAGAGTCAGTCTGTTCTCATTAGCTCTCGCATAGAAAGTGTCACACTCAGAACAATGCGACCCGGCTGCGCGCGCACTCCCGGACCATCTGTGCACGCGTCAGACATACAATGATCAGATTTTCATCACACAATGACACACTGACATAGTCAACGCGTGCATTTGTTGATGAATTACAACATTTGTTGAAAATTACAGATTTGTAACATGTCAGATACTTGCACAGGATCAAATACAGACTTAGGCAACTAGTATTTTGTAAGAGCTTTAGAAAAAAAAAAATCAAACACAATAAAGTTGCAATAACGGTAGCACAGGCCAACTGTGATTATAAAAGGCATTTGGTAAATGTACGGAACGCTAGTGCATTTATGAACAAAATATCAAGTGCCAAATGTTTCCGTCTTTCTGCGATTTTTTTTTAGTATCCACCGAGTGGATTCACACAGTCTTCACACAGTTGTATTTTTCACTATGATGACTGAAACAATCTCTCTTTATAAAATGCATTATATAACAATATCATTGACACCCATCAAATCACTCTGGGTCACTTAAAACAGTAGTATCTATAGAAATAATAATGACAATAATAAAATCTTTTTTTTTTTTTGAATTATGACTTTTAACTTTTAGTGTTGGGTGCACATTAAACAAATCAATCACAAATGCTGTAATATTCAATGGCCCTTGACTCTCTTTTTATAATTATACGTGTCCCAATAACTTTAGGCCAGTATAAACCATCAAAGACAAATAACCTTCTATTCAGTCCTGAAGTATACTGCATTTTGTATGTCTAACACACCTGATAAGCTCAGGATCAGATAATACTATGGACTAATGGCTCAGATAATACTAGAGAGATAGAAAATGTGCAGTAATGAAGTCAATCCACAGGATAAAAAAAAAACAGCTGAGAGATACCACCCAGTCGAAGCCTAAACTTTGTGTGAAGTGCTCACTAGTGTCACTTAGTGGACAAACTCAGTGTCACTTCTTTTATCTGATAGGTCTGTAAAATAATAAGCATTAGAAATTAAGATACATCACATTAATATTATTAACCTCATTATTGGATTATTTTTATAACAAAAAATAATATTATTAAAAATAAATAATAATTATTGATCATATATCAGGGTAGATGTGGATGAAACTCACAGAAAAATATTAACTTTATCTGTCATCCAACAACTACAGTGTTTTTGTTTCAAATTAATTTAGAGAAGTCCAAAAAGTCAGAGAAGTCTAGCTTTCAATAGTGAAATAGTGTAAAAAAAAAAAAACTTTGCCGCCCCCTATTGGTCAATAATGAGAAGTAAAACTTTTTTGTAAAGAGTACACATTCTCTTTAATGTAGAGTACAAAGTTTAAAAAAACAACAACAATCAAATTAATTAATTATTAGTTATAATAATTAATTATTTTAGGCAGTATACTACTTCTGGGTCACTAATTAAGCAAATCTGTGACATTCTGAATTTTCACTTAAATTGTTATGCTGATAATAGGCCTATCATTTGTAAATTTGTGAAAATTTTATGACTTACACATAAGTAAAAGAACTGTCACTGAGGGGGTAGACTTTCAAAAGTTACAAATATGTACCATTTAGGTACAAATACATACATTTAAGGTACTGATATGCATCTTTAAGGTACTTATGTGGTACTTATGTGCACCAGTGATAGCTTTGTACCTTTTTTCTAAAAGTGTAAAAATAAGACTTTTTACATGAACAACACAAAATATTGCAAGGACTGATTTAATATGAAGTGACCACATTAAGGTGCATCAGTCAAAAAGCAAATACTGCCAAAACGAGGAATGACTTTATATATCACTCTAAAAGGTTTCTCAGTATTAAAAGTCAACCTGTCAGTCCTCACATATATATATATATATAGTATTCATTTAGAACAAACATTTATCAAAGCGACTTACAGTACACCACTAAATACCACTACAATACTATTACACAGATACAAATGTCTTTACAATGGCCTCCAGGCGATCTACATTACCAAAGTATGTTAATATGTGTATTTCCAGACATATTCTGGACCAACAGTCTAAATGACCTTATTTTGGTGACCACTGTGAGTGAACACTGAAGAAAAGCTGTAAGTGGCATGTACAGTGGAGAGAATATGTGGGGGATGGAGCTATATTTAATGGCAGCAAGCTCTCTCTGCATCTCTCTCGCTTCATCAGTTTTATGGAGTATGATAGCAGGATGCAATCAGGAAGTCAGTAAAGAACTGCAGACAGGGAGATGTAAATGAAACAGACAGAAAGAGAGACAAACAAAAGATGTGGACATAACATTTGACCTGATTAATATACATAACCTATCGTGTGCTATTGCTGCGCCTTGATTGTAATATCAACATAAGCCGCATGTAATTAAACCAACAGCACGATCGCAAGTTCGCCATTGCTTTTAGTTCAACAAACAAACACTTAATATTGAGTAGCCTAAGTTACATCTTTGACACAACTGCCACTTACTTGTCAAAAAAAAAAAAAGATAGATCCAAACGAAGCCAAAGCAGAATCAAATCCTACAGCGTGTACAGCTCCTAAACGAATCACTGAACGAATCGGTTCATCACTGACTCGCTCATAACGAAGGTCATTTGACATGTTTCTGAATTAGAACGTGTGTTTGAACGAATCGCCTGAATTAATGATTCAATTCCTCACTCTTAAAGACAGTCACTTGTCTCCACCTACTGGCAAAACGATGTAAAAAAAAAAAATGCACAAACTACTTTGGAAACACAGTGAGACAAGCAGTCAAATTTATTCAGCATATATAATTTTTTATTGTTTAAAATATTCTAATATATATTATATTTGCGTTTTAGTGTTGTGGAAGAGCAAATGTTTTTTTTTTTATTGAACTTTAACGAACACAGCTAGATACAAATACAGCAATATATTTTACATAAAAGAGCACATATATCCTTACATGTCAGGGGCAATGCACATACACATGTATAAAGGAATAGAATAAATTAATCAAAGTTAAAAAATAAATAAAAAATAAAAATAAATCATAAAATGAATAATAATAATAATAAAACAAGAGAAAGACTTTTTATATAAACAACTTACTTATTAAACAGCTGTATAGTCTTTTTTTGCTTTTAAATTTTTACTTTTTTCTATTGTCTCCAAATATATTTTAATATCAACTTTAAATTGTTCAAAATTTGGTAATTTACCATTCCATTTGTGGAAAAGCAATTGTACCAGAGTGTCTAATTAGAGGCGATGACTCCCCCTAGCGAAGCACACTGTAATGAGTCTCAGTCGGTCCCTCCACCTCCTCAGCCAAAGTGCATCGCCTGTGTGCTCCGCCTGTAAAGGATACTATCATTACTGCCGTTAGATTGGTCGCAATGCCTGGTAGTGGGTAAATCTGGGTACAGTATTGATCATCGGATCATTTTATCGGGGATGCTGACGTAGCCGCTGGGTAAGTTTCTTCTATACCTATTGTCTAGTCTTTTGTGTTCACTGCATTGATCTAAATACAAGTGAACACCTTTTGGCATTGAAATACACTGGGATGCATGTTGTTCAAGTTCTCACGCCCAGCTGCTGTCTGTAAAATGACAGATTAAAGTCATTGCTCATAGAGTATTGACTGTAGTCCTTACGACAGGGATAGAACGAAAATCATTATTGATGCTTCCTGACGAGACGTCAAAGATTAACCCGTTATATTCACAGTGAAAATCAACAAGACTAATACAAATAACACAACGGTTAGATACATTTTCTGTCATATTTCCTTTAATGCTGATAAAAAAACAACACCAACAGATTTTCTTAATGTGCAATGGGATGACTCCTTATGATCATTAATCTCGCTTTGTGACATCGAGTCGCCTTCAAAAATGCTGATGGGTGGATCAGGCGCACACCACGAAAAGTGCGTGTTTATTTATTTGCTGATGTGTTTATCGGATGTATTAGAGGCAGCGATGCCCCTCTTTAAAGCACATGGTTGGCATTCCATTGACTTGGGTGGTGTATCTATGCCTGGATGTCCGATTCGCAATAGAATCATTCTTTTGAGCCGATTCGTTTTCATGATTCTGTGAAAGCAATTCTTGAAGCAGCAGAGCGAAGGAATTCACTGACAGAACATTTCATAAAGAAAGAACTAACAGCTTTACAAGTGGACAAGTAATATAATGAAATATTTAATCAATGAAATGACCACTGGAAAACATATATTAGTTCATACAGTATTCATTTACTTCATTTTATTGCGTTTTAGGATGCATTTTAATGAAGAAAAAGGGCTATTACAGACTGTATTATTATAAGAATAACATAAGTGACGCACCTTTCTCCTCTGTTTTATTATTTTATTTTTATTTTTGTTTCTTTATACGATCACACTTTTTAGTTTTTTATTATTTTAATGCTTATAATCTTTTATTTTATAATGTATTTTTATTTCTTTATTGTTTCACATAACCGCTACCATTAAAGTTGGCTACAAAAAAATGACTAATAGCTATAACAAAAACAGCCTAATGTGTAAATTGTTGGGAAAACAAGGTAATATATACATATGCATTTATCCACCAAAAAAAAAACAAAAAAAAAACACGTAAACATCGCGCTACGGCTTCCGAAGCGCTAAACGAATTGGTGAGTCGCCTTTCAAAAGGAGCCATCCGAACGAACCGATTCTTTAGAATGAACCGGTCTCCCCAACGCTATCATTTACGCCCATGAGCTACACGCGATTTATGACCTCTTGCGGTTCCCGTTTTTTTTCTTCACAGACTGCTCTTTGGCTGAGGGGGTTGCACTCGCATTATTGGAAAAAGAAACGGATATGTTCAATGTCAAAGCGAATCATTTTTGTTTTGAATGCGTGATCCGCATAGAAACAACGAACGGCTTGCAGGAATGACAGATCATTGTGCCTTTTCACATTGCGTTGGATCTGATGCAGAAGGAGGGTAAATTGATGCTTATGTTTAGCCTAATTGACTCATGTTCTTTCTTTTGTTTATATATAATCATGACGAAAAAGGGGTGGGGCTAGCTCTGACCATAATCATGATTATCTTTAAAAGGCTATTTGGGGGTTAGCAGTCAGAAATAATCCTTCTTATCTTTTCCAAACACATATGCATGTGCTTATCCTAATGATTTCTGGCTGACTTTACCTTCTAGACTTAAACACTTGACTTTCTGACTTTCCACTGTAATACTAAATGTGGAATAGCAAGTGTTTAAGGTCAGTGTTGAGTCGCATATAGAGCATCTCATCAAAATTAAGGTGATGTGAATTAATTTTATTGGGCATACACTTACACTTTCTTAAGATACAGCTGTCCTAACTTGCTGTGAATTGTTACGGACCACATTTTACAATAATACAATCCTCTTCTTGCTTGTACAACATGAATGATATTGTATCCAATACAACTGTCCACATGGACTTTCTTACACTTCTTGGTCTCTTTAGGAAACTACTGCCAGCTAATGTAGGTCAGGTAATGCTGTTGAACTCTGAAAGATGCCTTGACATAGGAGACTGAATTGTGAAGCCTAAAAACTACTCAAACTTGAGTTAGAATTGTGTTAGTAACACATTAGCAAACAGGTATTTCACCAGAGCATGTGCACCTCTGTTATGTGTTGTACGCGATGTGGGTTTGACTGATAAACAGTGGGATCGTGCGTTTTCCTGAAGCACTAGAAATAAGTAATGAGGCAGTCTTTCTTGTTAAGCAGACATTTTATGTCTTTTGCACATCAGAAAACAGCCGACTTGCAAACGGCAGCTTTTAATCTGTCAGTACAACTCTTGCAGTTTATATCTGACAGCACATGAATTATGCATTGGCCTATCTAAAAGTTTTACGCTCTCATGCGCTAAAATAACACTAAACTTTATCTCGAGAACACCACGAAGGAACAAAACTCCCACATTGTTGTTTGGGTACCTGTAATGTATTTATAAACCGTCTTTCTATTGCTACACACGCATTTAACACACTCTATGCGTGTCTTGAAAGTGGCATCATTTCTTATGTTTAATATTTAATGCTTCAGTGTTTTATTTTTGCTTGGGTTTTTACAACCACATATCATTGTTTAAAAAAACATTCCAAGGAAGAACACGGAAAGGCATGTAGCCTGAAAACATTGGGCTTGATAAGCCACTCAGAAAGTCTCTCTCACACACTCATAGTATCTTGTACTATCACAACATATGTTGACGTTTCGACACTTAGTATCTTAGTATAGACTTGGTATACTTAGTATCCCTTGCCTTCTAGCAAAGGCTCCAGGGAAGGGAGTGTTAACAACCCTTATAACTGTTAAACTGCTGGGAAGGCTTGCTGTAAAATCCGTCAGAAGAGCTCATCCGTTGGTCCTAGCTGCAATCACTATGCTAACCACATAAGCATGTGGTGTTTTTATTGCGATGGGAAAAATGATGGGCTATTCTGCGTCAGTAGCCTTTCATGCAGTTAAATGCACAATTTTATTGTATATAGTGTTTATCACTCTGAATCGCTGTTACAATTTCCAGACTGGCAGCAATCTGGACTGTACACGAAATATGTATATGTATTTGCATGTGCTTTTAAAGATCTAGAAGTGATAAGCGCAGTGTTTCTATATACAAAATAATACTGGCTTGCATGTCAAGACTAACAATGTAATTATCCAAATACTTGAAATACTTCAGGAGTGCAGTGTAACTGAGCTTGCAAGCATGAGAACTTCACAAGTGCATGAGGACTACACTATGATTTTTATTTTTTTTTTAAACAGTGGTGTTTGTGATGTTTTTGACTACTCTTCCTGTTTGTGGGTGTGTTCATGGTGGTTTCTCTACATCTGCTTCTTAGAGACGGACTGCACTCACAGCTGGAGAAAGAGAGAGAGAGTTCAAGATAGCATACTCTATGGGGCTGGATTGTTTTGGCTAAATATAGAGCTACCAGTGTTTCTGACACAATTATTTAATTTCCATCAGGCCTAAAGACCCAGATTAAAGAGAGCGAGGGTCTGTAATACAATTTTTCTGTTGCGCTACTGTAACTTGCTGTCACTCTCTTTTTCTCTGGCCATTTTGCTGTAACACACACAAGAGATAGAGTTACAGTGCATTTTTACATGACAGAATTAAAAAGAATGTCAGGAAATTATTAGGAAAGGTGAGAAATATTGCAGTCTAGGATTGAACCTCTGCCAACCATATGAGCACTATATTTTTATTTAGAATTTTTTTGAATCCTGCAATGCTAAATTTAAGATTATCTTAGCAATAACATTAGTACATATGCAGATATAAATAATAAATTTGTATATAAAAAAGGCAGAATGCTATAAATACAGTTATCCATAATACATCCATAATAATAATTTGTAGCATTTAACTTGACTTAAAAATTACATGAAGCATAATTATGTACACATTTTTACTTTATAAATGTTTTAAAAATATATTATAGTGAGAGAGATATAATAAAATATAAAATATATATAATAAAATGTATATAAAGTATACATACACTATGCAGAATCTGCAAAATGTTAATTATTTTACCAAAATCAGAGGGATTGTACAAAATGCATGTTATGTTTTATTTAGTACTGACCTGAAAAAGATATTTCACATAAAAGACATTTGCATATAATCCATTTTGTTTACATTTACATAAAAATTACCCTGTTCAAAAGTTTACATATGCTTGAGTCTTAATACTGTGTTGTTACCTGAATGATCCACAGCTGTATTTTTTTCTCTTTTTTTTAGTGATAGTTGTTCAAGGTTCCTTTGTTTGCTGCCCTCTGGTATTCAGAAAAATCCTTCAGGTCCCACAAATCCTTTGGTTTTTCAGAATTTTTGTGTATTTGAGCCCTTTCCAATAATGACCGTATGATTTTGATCAAGATCCAGAAGGTTTAAATGCTCACTGATGCTATAGAAGGAAACACAATGCATTAAAAACCAGGGGTTGAAAACTTTTTGAATTTGAAGATCAGGGTAAAGTTAACTTATTTTGTCTTCTGGGAAACATGTAAGTATCCTCTGTAGCTTCTGAAGGGCAGAACTGAATGATAAAAATATGATATTTAGGCAAAGTAAGAAAAAAATGCAAGAAAATTATTCTGTTCAAAAGTTTTCACCCCCGGCTCTTAATGCAATGTGTTCTGAAGCATCAGTGAGCATTTGAACTCTCTGTAATAGTTGTATATGAGTCCCTCAGTTGTCCTCAGTGTGAAAAGGTGGATCTCAAAATCATACAGTCATTATTGGAAAAGGTTCAAATACACAAAAATGCCTGAAAACCAAAGAATTTGTGGGACCTGATTTTTCTGAAGAAAAGTGGGCAGTTTAACTGTTCAGGACGAACATGGGACTCATGAACATCTTCACTAAACAAAATAAAACACAGCTGTGGATCATTCAGGTAACAACACAGTATTAAAATCAAGCGTTTGTAAACTTTTGAATGGGGTCATTTTTATAAATGTAACTATTATTTTCTCTTGTGGACTATATGTAAACGTCTTTTATGTGAAATATCTAAAAATAACATGCATTTTGTATGATCCCCCTTATTTTGGTAAAACAACTAACATTTTGCAGATTCTGGAAGGTGTATGTAAACTTATAGATATAGATATAGATCGAAAGTGTGTGTGTTTGTGTGTTTTTACAATTTGGCTATTATATGTAATGTACATTAGTTAAATATAACGTATAAAATCTCTGTGTTTGTACACACACATGTAATATAGTACACAAGCACGACTCTTTACTGTTTTATGATACAACAGTTCATGATCTGTTTATGTGTGTATGCTTTTATATGTCAGTTTTGGTTGCTCATTCTGATGACAACAGTGTATTTTCTTTCCCATCATTACTCCTGTTCCTTTTTCTCTCACTGTCCCTCCCCCCTCTTCTCTCTTTCTCTTTCTGGTCTCTGATTCTGTCTTTTCTGCCTGTCTTGTATTCTTGTTTAGTAGGTGAAGAAATGTTATTGTTCTGCCTTTGATCATCCATGACTGCCTCTAGGGCAAGGCAAATGTGAAAGTCTTGCATGTGCATGTGTTCCTACACGAGTGTATATGATATGCATTACTCAGCGCTTTGAACATATGTTACAGGCTTCGCTGAGCCTCTCTGTCAAATGATGTGTGTGTTCATGTGTCTTAGCTCTGTAGGTGTAATGGCTGTGAAAATCTGAGTTTTGATGGCTAAATGTAAAAGCCTCCAGGGACTCTCCTGCTCCAGTTAGCACTACATTCTGACTATATGCTCTAATAGCAACTGTCCATCAGCTCACATTAAAATATGCCACTGTTTCCTGCTACTGCCGTCTTTTCTTTTCAAAGCACTGGTTGCTCATTTCCAAGAAGATTACATTTAATATTAGCATTCAAAGCATACAAAATTATTGCAAATGTGACTCATACTTCCAAGTCTTGAAGCTAATGTGTGACAAAAAGACTGAAATTTAAGGTCACTGGTTATTACAGGAAACCTTTTGCAGCATTCATTTAAAACACTAAGCCGATTTGAAAAGTGACTAAGTAGCTGTTGAGGCGAAGATACTGTGCTCGTCTGTAATTATCACCATACCTTAGAAATAGACTGCAATCTGAAAAAAAACATTCACTCTGAATTAGGATTCTGTGTATCACAATGATAGGATGAATTTTGTAACAGATTTCAGTTTTCAACTGCCTCTAGACAGTTCATCTAGACAGATCACATATCAAAGTCTTCAAACCTTGCATTCCTGCTTTAACAAAAGAGATTTATTTGGCCTGTGCTGCCCTGTGAAATATGCAACAACCTCTGAATTGTCTCCAGAATAATAATTGATCGACACACAGTGCCAAACTGAGATAAGAAGAGTGAAACCTGTCTGATGTTATAAAACATTTGGCTGTAATTGATTTCTTCTCCTTTATGATAGGATATAATGACATAAAAAATACTTAGCCCCTAGCCTCCCTAACTTGATACACTTTTTGTGAGTGCATATCAGTGTACATGGAGTAACTTTAGAGGAATTCTTTCTTTGTGTGTGTGTGTGTTTCAGGGCACTATGAGGTAACCCCAGAGGAATGCTATGTGTGCTTGTCCAGGTCAGATTTCTCCCATTGATAAGAGAAATGAAGACTTTAAAGTGGTCAGTGCTATCTTGGCAAACTCACATACCACACATTGATTAAGGACATAGAGGTATTTACCTGTATTCTCAGATAAACCAGCAATTAGGACAATCGTCCCATTCAAAACATGTGTTTTTTTCCACAGTACAGAATGTTTAATATCCTTCTTGTGATTTCAAAAGGATGTTTTGAATACCTGCATAAGATATACTGATGTTGATGGGTCATTCTTTATGATAAGTGTTTATGAGAAGACTTAAAAGGATAGTTCAACAAAAATGAAAATTCTCTCTCACCCTACTCACCCTCATGTTGTTCCAAACCTGTAGGACCTTCGTTCATCTTCAGAACACTAATTAAGATATTTTTGCTGGAATCACAGAGCTTTCTGACCCGGCGTAGACAGCAAAGCAACTGACACGTTCAAGGCCCAGAAAGGTAGTAAGAGCATTGTTAAAATACTCTCATGAACACCAATCAAAGACTGACAAAGAAGAGAAGAAATTGATTAAAGTTGTTACTTCCATTTTCTTTGTGCACAAAAAGTATTTTCGTAGCTTCATAACCACTGATGTCACATGGACTATTTTAACAATGTCCTCACTACCTTTCTGGGCCTAGAATGTGTCAGTTGAGTTGTTGTCTATGCAGGGTCAGAAAGCTCTCAGATTTCATCAAAAATGTGACCCTGGACAATAAAACCAGTCATAAGGGTCAATTTTTTGAAATTGAGATTTATGTATCATCTGAAAGCTGAATAAATATGCTTTCCATTGATGCATGGTTTGTTAGGGATAGGACAATATCTGGCAGAGATACAACTGTTTGAAAATCTGGAATCTGGAATCTAAATATTGAGAAAATCGCCTTTAAAGTTGTCCAAATGAAGTTCTTAGCAATGCGTATTACTAATGAAAAATTATGTTTTGTTATATTTATGGTAGGAAATTTACAAAATATTTTCATGGAACCTGATCTTTATGTTATATCCTAATGATTTTTGGTATAAAAGAAAAATCTAATTTTGATTTGTCTATTGCTACAAATATACCCGCCACAGTCTCAAACATATTGATATAAAAAGTAGTTCTGTGTAGAATTCAATTGTATTCTGCGGTCTGCACCAACTCGCTCGTATGATCCGATCCATCCTATTGTGTCTCCGGACCAGAGCAGACTGTGGGTGTGTGCGTGAATCCAGACTATATTCACTGCAAGGAAAACCATATTTACACAGTCTGAATCCTTCCCTAGCCCCTATAGAGTGCACTACGCACCATTCACCATACAGAAAATATTCTGTGAACAAGAGATGGATTTCAGCCACAGCCCCAGCTTCTAGTTATAGTGTAGTGGGTGGTACTTTTCAGATTCTAGAGAGCATTTGATTGGACAGAAAGTTTAATGAGAGGCTGAAGTGCAGGGTGTTGTCATCAAAATCTTTGATCCATATTAGTGGAAGTTAGAGACTAAGTTTTGAATGCTTATGTCTTCTAAATGAGAATTTTGTGTTTGTTTTGGAGCACATTAGCTTATAGATAATCTTAAGGCCCTAACATATTCATACTAAAAGCCAAAAAAATTCATTTTGATTTCATGGGGATTTCAAAGAATACAGATATTTGCAGCTAGAGTCAATATTTGCAGTTAGACTGAATAAATGAGGTAAATTTTATTTGGACTAATTGTATTAAATCATTACCTGTGATGTAATTCCTTTGTTCCGTATGAGTTATAAAGTTGTTATCCATTGTTTGAACAAACAGGTACTTAAGTACATTTTCAATGAAATGTAATTTAATCAGCTGAATCGTTTGTCACAAATTAATTATTTAATGAAGCCCCCAAAATGTATATGAAGGCAGTGAGAGTGAGAGGCAGAAAATATATTGAGGAATTTAATTCCATCATGGTTTAATACGAGTGACTTGTGATGGAATAAATTTGCCCATGCTGTGATCTAATTTTTAGACTTGTAAATCCTCTTATAGGTGTGTATTTGTGTGCATGCTTTGTGCGTGTGTTGATGTGTTGCTTGCTTGCTTTGAGATGGCAGGTGGCACTAGAGCGTGAGTGCACTCCAAATTAGTAATTTATGAGCGGATAAATCAATGCACAAGGTCTGTGCTGGAAGTCTCAGTATAAAGCCTTGATACTCACTGCTTGCTAGCCTCATGTGACTCTTTAATGATGGTGTGATGGTTCAAAGGCTCCTTTTTTTTTTTTTCTCCAAACTCTTTTTTTTTTTGTCCAGGGCTTGTGAGTCACATCACTTTGATATGCCCCTGCGCTGCTAAATAACCAACCAATCAGAATACCCCTTTTGTCCTGCAATCTGTCAAGTCATTCACGTTTCAGCAGCTAAGAAAACCATAACTGGCTAGCAAGCTTAGGCTAAATGTGTTTGAAAGGTGTGGGAAAGTGCATATGTCTGCTTTGCGGTAATGTAGTCTCGCAATTTCGGAGATCAAATTTAAAGTGACACCATGAAACCGAGCAGTCAGAATTCCCTGAAGGTGGAGAACTGAAAAAACTCAAACAGAACAGCTAAGAAAAATAGCTTCCACAACAGCTCAAGTGAGAGGGATCTGTGGGCATACTAATGAAAAAGAATCGCTGAATACTAATGAAATACAGTTGATATCCTAAGGATCATACCTTCCGTTCTTTAATAAATTATCACTAGCGGATATATTGCAGGAAGGAGGAAGCAGAAGGCAAGCGAAATAAACTTACTTAGTTGGCTTCTGGACTGGCTAAAGTTGAGTAGTACTGAAACATATGCACCTTGATCTTGCCAGCAGAGGTGTTTTACAGTACTTTAGGCATTGCTGCAGTGAACTCTTGATGCTGTTCCTGCATTTGTTGTCAGTGATTTGAAGAAAAGCTGTGTGCATTCACATTTATGCATTTGGTAGATGCTTTTATCCAAAGTAACTTGCATTGCATTCAAGGTACACATTTTATTAGGTTTTGTTTTCCCTGGACTTGAACACATGATCTTTTTTGGACTGCTGCACTGCATTGCAGTTATTTTTTACTGAAATGAGATGACTCTAACCTTTATGTACATTATTACAACATGATTGCATTATATGTGATGTATTTATGGTATAAATCTTTTTCTCTCTCTCTTTTTAGGTTAATGTTTGATAACCGAAAGCCCCTAGAAAGGATCCTGTTATCTTGCACAGCTTCATGTATGTCCTGATCATCGTCCGCCCTTTAACTGCCTCCGCATTCCTCCCTCCGCTGCATTAAACCAGTCACAGCACGGACAGTATTACAATGGACACAGATTCCATCCACTCTGGCTATTCCCACCACTCCAACAGGTCGCGGGGGTCAAACAAACAGAGGTAAATGGCTGAACTGCCTGTGCATGTGCATGCACACAAACCAGACTCTCCTTCTTCCTCTAATGCATCTCTCTCTCAAGGATTTTCCTCACACTTATTCAAGCAGAAAATTAATATTGTCATCATGAAAAGATTCCGCATTTATTTAGAGCTTCAAGTGTATTAACAAAATTAAATGAATTTTTCGGTGAAACAATTCTGTTGCTCATTAGTGACGGGATGGGTTTAATTACTTGCAGATTAAATTATTGAGAATTTGCCTCTGATGATTCTAAATTATTACTTTAAAAAGGTAATTAGTGTCATAACTCATTAAAGAGATGTTTTTGTCTAAAGGTTCACGCAGTAATTTTTTCCTCATTAAAAATGAATACTCCTCACAAATATGAATAAAATGGCATATACTCACGTGAGATGAAGACTCTATTTGCGTAATTCTAGATTACACAAAACCAGGCTGATCTTTAAAGGGTATTTTTAGGTATTTTTCTGCACTTTTAACATTTTCTTTTTATGACTACATGACCAATATTGCAGGAAACCTAAAGCTTATGTTTTTGTTCAGAATAAAGTAGTGCTGGGCGATATACGGTAAATCGGTTTGAATTACAAAAAGCGTAGACAGCGTTGTTGTCCCTGTTAACTGCATACACTTCTAACTTATGGTTGAAAAACTTTTAGATCTATTAATAACACACAACTAATTCTTTAACTGAGCAAATAAGCCAACTGTAAATGACCATTAAAGGAGAAGTCCACTTCCAAACCAAAGATTTACATATAATGTACTCACCCCCTTGTCATGCAAGATGTTCATGTCTTTCTTTCTTCAGTTGATAAGAAATTATTGTTTGAATTTTTCTCCATATAGTGGACTTCAGTGGTGCCCCCAAGTTTGAACTTCCAAAATGTAGTTTAAATGCAGCTTCAGGGGGTTCTAAACAATCCCAGCCGAGGAAGAAGGGTCTTATCTAGCGAAACGATCGGTCATTTTTGAAATAAGTTGACAATTTATATACTTTTTAACCTCAAGCGCTCTTGTTGTCTCGTCTCTGCGATGCGCATGCGTAGTCTGTGTAATCCGGGTCAATACAGTTAGCGTATGTCCAAAAACTCCCGTCTTGTTTTCTTCTTCAACGTCAAAATCGTCCTACATCGCTGTTTTACCTTTTTTTGTAAAGGACGTTTGATCTTCTCTGCATGTTCACTTTGTAAACACTGGGTCGGTCCTTCGGCAGCAGTGTAGGATGATTTTGAAGTTGGGAAAGAAAACGAGATGGGAGTTTTTCAACATACCCTAACTGTATTGACCGCAGTTCACGCAAACTTAGACAAGACAAGCATGTTTAAAAAATGACAGATCGTTTTTCTAGATAAGACCCCTCTTCTCCAGCTGGGTTATTTAGAGCCATTGAAGTCACATTTAAACTGCATTTTGGAAGTTCAAACTTGGGGGCACCATTGAAGTCCATTATATGGAGAAAAATTCAGGAATGTTTTCCTCAAGAAACATCATTTCTTATCGACTGAAGAATGAAAGACATGAATATCTTGGATGACAAGGGGGTGATTAAATTATCTGTAAATTTTTGTTCTAGAAGTGAACTTCTTCTTTAACATAAAGGCACTGTTTGGGAAAAACCGTGATAAACCACCAAAATCCTAAAATTTTGGTCAAACCCTCCAGCACTAGGATAAAGCCAGAGACTTTCACATATTCTCCTAGGTCTCCTTGTCAGTGCTTACTGATATACTCTAAAACTATTAGACTGTGTTGACCCCACCCACTGTAATTAGGAGGTTATTTATTGAGCTCCACTATTGTTTGGTTTCCTATAAAATCTCCAGTGAAAGGCCCAAACAGGCCTGAGGAATTCCAGCATGAAAGCAAAGAATGTATGTGTCTTCACTAAGAAAGCCACAAATAAATGTCCTCTTTCTGTTCGGCTACAAACTTCCTGCCACTTTTTACTTCTTTATCCCTCTTTCTTTCTCTTAATATTCTTTGTCAGTTAGTTAACTATTTCTGGATGAACTAGAGCATATATCTTATCATCTCCATATCTTACCGTAATTATGTCTGTTCAGTACTTAGTCTAAGTATAACTTTTACAGACATGGACAAAGTAAAACTTGTCTCTAAAAGATGTGCAAATGATAGTTAAAGGGATAGTTCACCCAAAAATAAACTGTCATTAATTACTCATCCTCATGTTGTTCCAAACCTGTAAGACCTTTGTTCATCTTCAGAACACAAATTAAGACATTTTTGATGAAATCCGAGAGCTTTCTGACCCTCCATAGACAGCAATTTTGTGCAACATGAGGGTTAGTAGTTAATGACAGAATTTTCATTTTTGGATGAAGTATCCCTATAAAACAGTGATAATTAAAATATTTCCTACTCGCTAATATTTTTCACACACCACCTTCAAACTGTCTTTTTCTGTCTGTATCTGTATCTCATAGCATTCACTCATCTAGCCACTTTTCTTTGGATCAGTGGGCAGGCTCAGATATTGCTTTCTTCCAAATTTTAAATGAAGCTGATCTGCACAGTTTACATCAACACACATTTATAATATCAGGGTGGGGACGGACACCTCAATGTTTCACCAGGGGCTATCATACTGCCTCTCCCATTCAGCATCAACACCCAGTTTATATAACTACTAATTACAGTCCCATGCTTGCAGCAGGGTATTTAGAATACTAAAATACGCACAGAGTTTAATAGATCTGCACTGCTGGTAAAAGGGGCTTTGGTGTTTTATTAATTGATTACATTTTTTAAAAATCTCTTTGGGAACTCTGTGCCAAGACCAATAGCACTGTTAAAAGCAAAGGAAATATGTAGTCTGAAGACCATTTAGATCATTTTAGAAAATGAGAAAAGAAAGAAGAATTAGAGAATTTGGTGTGGTTTAGCAGTTAAAGATCTGGTTGAGGTTTGAACCGACATCAGCAGGACAAAGAGAATTCTTTGGGTTTTTTTTGGTTTTATTCTTTTGTGTTTTTGGACCCCTTCCAACAATGACTGTATGATTTTGAAATCCATCTTTTCCCACTGAGGATAACTGAGGGACTCATATGCAACTATTACAGACGGTTCAAACACTCGCTGATGCTCCAGAAGGAAAAACAATGGATTAAGAGCCAGGCGTGTAAACTTTTGAACAGAATGAAGATGTGCACCTTTTTCTTATTTTGCCTAAATATCATATTTTTTTAGTACTGCCCTTCAGAAGCTACAGAAGATACTTACGTGTTTCCCAGAAGACAAAATAAGTTAAATTTACCCTGATATTCAAATTCAGAAAGTTTGCACCCCCCGCCTCTTAATGCATCGTTTTGCCTTCTGAAGCATCAGTGAGTGTTTGAACCTTCTGTAATAGTTGCATATGAATCCCTTAGTTGACCTCAGTGTAAAAAGATGGATCTCAAAATCATTCAGTTACTGTTGGAAAGGGTTCAAATACACAAAAATGCTGTGAAAAAAAAAAACACAATTGTGGATCATTCATGTAACAACACAGTATTAAGAATCAAGCGTATGTGAACTTTTGAACAGGGTCATTTTTTTAAATCCAATTATTATTTTCTCTTGTGGATGTATATGTAAATGTCTTTTATGTGAAATATCTTATTCAGGTCAGTACTAAATACATCTTTAAATCTGTAACATACGTTTTGTATGATCCCTCTTATTTTGGTAAATTAATTAACATTTTGCAGATTCTGCAAGGTGTATGTAAACTTTTCACCTCAACTGTATATCACTGAAACCTACTTTATTTCAACATTTCTCATTTTCATTAAACTAATACTAAAACTTATAGACAAAACTATATAGATAAAAAATTACAAAAGCACAACAAAGTATTAAAAAGCAGAAAGTATTAAAAATCAAAAATTATAATAGTAATAGTCAATAAAAGTGAAATAACACTATTTATCTGATACGTATTTATTATTATTATTATTTTTCACGATGGTGAAATAAATAAACTTATCAGCTTTTGTGTCATGATGCCATTTGCTTTTTGCAGTGAATAATTGGCTAAACCAGGTGAAAACCACTGTTATGGTTAAAGCCATAGCGAAAAACTGAAAATTTTGTCATTTACTCACCCAAATGTCGTT
Source organism: Labeo rohita (assembly GCF_022985175.1). Classification (NCBI taxonomy): domain Eukaryota; kingdom Metazoa; phylum Chordata; class Actinopteri; order Cypriniformes; family Cyprinidae; genus Labeo; species Labeo rohita. The sequence continues at coordinate 22,396,049 of NC_066877.1, forward strand.
CCAGGTCAGTATTAGTTTATTTCTTCTGCTGAACACAAAAGAAGATACTTTGAAGAATGTGGGTAACCAAACAGTTGTTGGTCCACATTGACTTCCATAGTACAGAAAAATAACATGGAAGCTAGTGTGTCATCAGTCACTGTAACAATGATATTGTCATGCTTCATTGTGAAAACTATATTATTAAACACAGACAGTGTGAGAACAAAAGCTCTTTGCAGATATTTGCTGTTATTTGCTTATGTCAATAATTACTCAGAGCGAGACACCTATGTTAGATGCTGTGATAGAATGTTTGCTTAAGCTTTTGTTTGCAGTAGTGCTGTATTTGTTTGTTTATCAGTTTTGTTTTATTCTAAGGCTTGTCTGACATCAGCTATGATGACTAAAAAGACTGAGTGATAGAGAGAGAAAGAGAGAGAGAGAACGCTGTGCTTGGATTAGGGTCGTCACAGCTCACTGCATCTAACCCAGTTTGCACCAGATGCTTCAGCTAGGGCATGTGCGAGACAGTGCTAGAGGAAGCCAGCGCATGTCAGCGAGAGGATGAGGAGGGAGAATGATGATGGTGGTTATCCTGTCATTAGTCTGAGTGTGTTTCCCAGCTCCCATCGCCATGGCGACAGCGTTTCCCTCACCTCCGTCGCTGTGTGTGTCTCTCTCGTGCAGTGAACGCAGCAGCAGGGATCGGCACAAATCACACAGCCGAGACAGCAGCAGCCGCTCAGACAAAAATGTCACCATCAGTGCATCATCAGCTCAGCCACAGCAGCCGGATCAAGGCTCCGCCCCCACAGACGCACAGGTGAGTCAGACGCTGAATATATTTGAGGGAGTGGATGTGACAGGGAGTATCACCATTGTGCCATTGATGTAGATTCCTTACTTGACTCCAGGGGAACTGAACCTGTGAGTTGCATGAATAAAACACCTTCTCAGAACACTCTATACAGACTGACAAGGATTAGCGTAAAGCAACAGAGAGCTTGGAAGCTGGGGAAACAGGAAAGGAAACAGGCAAGGAAACAGAACGTTTTAAGAAATGAAACGATCATATTCAAATTATTTTAATATTTAATATATCTTAACAAATCACAGCATTTTTTGGTTGGAAACCAGCCTTTCAGAATTAAAGTAAGTAATTAAAATTGTGATATTTCATATAATATCAATATTTTATATAAAATCTATTGTATTTTTATATAATAATAAATATTATATTAATATAAAACTTTAATTAAATATTAATTATATTAAAATTTGGGGTCAGTAAGTCTATTTACATTAGGAAATTATTTATTTTTAATTATTAATTATTTTTATTTAACAAGGATGCTTTAAGTTAATCAAAAGTGACAATAAAGATTTTATTTCAAATAAATGCTATTCTTTTAAATGTTCTATTCATCATAGAATCCTGGAAAAATGTAACTTGGTTTACATAAAATATTAATTAAGCAGCAAAGCTGTTTTCAGCAAAGATAATAATATTTATTGAGCAACAAATCAGTGTATAAGAATGATTTCTGAAGAATCATGACACTCTGGAGTAATGACTGCTGAAAATTCGGCTTTGCCATCACCAGTCATATGGGTCAATTTTTTTAAACTTACTTGGCCGAGATAGAACTATTTAAAAATCTGGAATTTGAGGGTGCAAAAAAATATTGAGAAAATCGCCTTTAAAGTTGTCTAAATTAAGTTGTAATGCATGTTACTAATCAAAAAGTAGGTTTTGATATATTTACGGTAGGAAATTTACAAAACATCTTCATGGAACATGTTCTTTACTTAATATCCTAATGATTTTTGGCATAACAGAAGAATTGATAATTATGTCCCATACAATGTATTGTTGGCTATTACTACAAATATACCTGGTGTACCTATGACTGGTTTTGTGGTCCAGGGTCACATATGTATTTTTAAATATGTTAAAATAAAGAACAGTTATTTAAATTGTAATAATATTTCACAATATTTCTGTTTTACTATATTTTGGTCAAATAAAAGCAGCCCTGCTGAACACAAGATACTAAAAGACTTCTATTATAAATATTTAAAGAAAAAGTCTTGCTGACCCCACTTTTGAACTGTAAGTTGATGTATTTATGCATGTATTTATATTATATATTTATGTATGTATATATATAAAGTAATTTTCTAATCCTTATTTTACTTATTGCGCACACTGCAAGCCAATAAAAATAGTCACACATCACTGTATACATACAGTGTATAGATGCATAAATACAGACATTCTTGTAGTTTTTAATGCTGCATTGCATATGCATTTGTGCAGAATATATATGATGAGACTGTATGTGATGGGACAGAGGGCGTCATCCTGACCTCTGAGCTCCAGCTCAGCAAACGCACAGGCCATAGTTAACAGAGTAAAGAGGATAACAGGGATTTCAGAGAGCGACATGCTCCAGAAAATAGAGAGATGCATTATGTTTATTGAATGCTATGTGCAGCCAGAGTATTTCATTTGTGAAGTGCCCAGTGTTTTGACAGATTAAAGCAATATTCAGAAATTTAAAATCAAAGAAAAGATGCCCCGCCTCAAAAAGACAATTTAGAGTCTTTTACAACTAAACTAGCATGTGATTTGTGTATATAGTTCTTTATCAAAACTACAAGCTTCACTTTAGTGCTTTTTTAGCCTTCAGTCTGCTTGCCTGCTAGCACTCCATTGTAAAAGTGAGCCACAGATGTGATTCATGCTGTTTCACACCGCATGCATAAACAGCACGCAAGTGGTGTTGCAGCTTAACTGCAATAGCAGGTTTACTTTGTGCTTTCACACTGACTGTGTTTCTGATGCATAAAAGAGCTGCAGCTTTATGCAGAAACTAAAGTGATTTCTGGTTTACCACAATGAGTAGGTGTGTGCAATTGAGAATTATTATTACAGATTTGATTGTGAGCAAAGTGGATCACATTTACATCCAAATAGTAATTACTGTACAATGTTAATCCAAACTCTATAAACTTTTTATACTATCTGGATTCACTCTGATTTACTTTATTTGCAGTGTTCGGGTGCCTGTCGATATATAAATTAAATAAAGGCAGATAGATGTATTTTTTGTCAACTGTCAAGTAACTGACTCTGTTATTTTGTGTTTCTTTGTAAAAGCCAATATTGTAAAACATTGTGTTAATAAAATGGTTTACAGTGTTTTCAATGTGTTTCTGCTGCATTCAGCACACTTAGAGTTGGAAAAATAGGCTCAGTGGTGAAACTTTACGAGCCAAAAAACATTTGCTGCTATGAGCATGCAGTGTGAAACAGACCTAAAATGTATATATCTGTTTTCCTGTGATGTTGGTTATCATATACTGGCATATAGCTGCATAGACACATATGTACAGGAAACAGTCAGGTCACAGGGAAGGTGAGGTGACTGTGCTGGAATATTTATTAGAGAGACAATGAAAAGGAAATGACAGAATTCGAGGGTAAAGTGTGTGTGTGTGTGTGTGAGTGTGTGTTTGTGTAAGGAGGGGGTTTTGTGGTGTAGACAGATATGGAAAATAGGAGTGACATACATCTCAGTATAAAGAGACACCGCTTTGTACTTCCTACTGGGTCTCAGTTATTCTGACCTACTTGGCTCCCCCTCAGGGGCAAAAGGCACACAAAGTTTTTATAGGTCCTCATGTCTGTCTACATTAATTTGTGCAAGAGTGTGTGTGTGTCTTTAATACTGTACACTTCTGCTTCAGAGGACTTAAAGACATGGATTGATCAGACCTAGTTATGAATTTTCAGTGCTTTATATTTTATAGATCAATACTGAATAAAATTACATTCATGTTCAAAAAGTTTTTTTTTTTTTTTTTTTGAGCAGTACTTTTCTTTGAATACTTTAAACATTGACAATAATAAGAACCATTATTAATTGATCAAGCAAATAATGACGGAGAATAATTCAGCTGCAAATCAGCATATTAGAATGTTTTCTGAAGGATCATGTAACACTAAAGACTGGAGAAATGGCTGCTGAAAATTCAGCCATCACAGGAATAAATTACATTTTTAGATATATTAAAATAAAAAAACAAGTTATTTTAAATTGTAAAATTGTAGTATTACTGTTTTTGCTGTATTTTTTATATCAGCCTTGCTGATGTTACCAAACCAACGCCTAACTTTTTAACATTAGTGTATATACTGTATAACCAGACATGAATCTGCCAGACCTTCATATGTGACCCTGGACGACAAAACCAGTCTTAAGTAGCACGGTTATATTTGTAGCAGTAGCCAAAAATACATTGTGTAGATCCAAATAATAAATTTTTCTTTTATGCCAAAAATCATTAGAGATCATGTTCTATCAAGATATTTTGTACATTTCCTACCGTAAATATATCAAAACTTCATTTTTGATTAGTAATATGCATTGCTAAAAACTTCATTTGGACAACTTTAAAGGTGACTTTCTCAATATTTAGATTGCACCCTCAGATTCCAGATTTTCAAATCTCGCCCAAATATTGTCCTATCCTAACCAACCAAACATCAGTGAAAAGCTTATTTATTCAGCTTTCAGATGATGTATAAATCTCAATTTTAAAAAATTGACCCTTTGACCTGGTTTTGTGGTCCAGGGTCACATATGCCAATACCAGCATTTCATAATCATTGAAGAGTTTTTATCTTCTCATAGATAATTTCAATTACAATGGCAGAGCTCTCATATTTAAAGGAGCGAATACACTGGTATATTTGGTAAAAATATCATAGTAAATCGAGGAAAGCCCCTGGCACTGCTAAAAGGTTAATGCCATGCCCTTGAACGGCTGTCAGGTCTATTCTTCCCTGTGTAATTTCATCATGTTGGCTCTGATCTTCTTTCGTCTTCCTGTCATTCAGCCTGAGCCTCTGGAATGTTTCCTCCTGTGAGGAAACTTTAGACGTTAATGAACAAAATGGCTTGGAATAGCAAGCATGTAAGTCATAACTTACTTGCTAAGAAAGGGTCTATGTTTATATTTGCTTGTTGTGGCCTTGTTTGAGGGTCTCTTTCTTGCTAGTGTCATTTTTATTTTTAAAACAGATGCTCTGGCTTTGTAATCTGATTGGCTGAATTTCAAAGGCTACATTGATTTATCTGTTGTTTCAGTATTTAGGCCTTGTCAGTATTTTTCAGGCGTATGTTGATGTTGTCTGATAATTATGTTGCAGTGATGACATATCTTGTAGGTCAACCTGTAAGTTAGTAACCTTTGGTGGGAAAAAAGAACAATAGGATTTTTCCATTGGCTTTTGGTTTATTGCAAAACAAAAATGTGTGATGAACAAAAGTTTATGATTCTTACATGTTTTGTTCATCATGATAGTCTTCACAAATGAACACAACTTTTGCATTTTGAAGCAATCACCAGAAAGAAAAAGTGTAGGCTATAAACAAACTACACCATGGTCACATGACGTCAGTGTTACCACCACTGAGCTTCCAATGACTCTTTCAGTCTTTATTTAAAAAACATTTTCCGTAAGTTTGAGTTAGAATAGTTTGCAAACGCTTGATTACAAACACAGTGAGGCTGTAAAATGGGAATAGTAGACAACTTGTTCTGCATAAACTTGTATGTTCCCAACAAGTAAAAGCTTTAAAAAAAATAATCACAGAGCCTCATCACCAGTGACAGATGTCTATTTTAGTCCCTCCCCTTCTTCCCAGATTCACTCACTCAAGATTGTTTTGCTTTGATTTGTCTCGCCTCTCATTCAGGCAAATAGCCCAGAGTCATAATGAGATACATAATCCTTTTCTAATGCAGTTTCTAACTTTTCAAAGCCAACTATTGTATTAAAAGGAATGTCTTGGGTTCAAAACAAGTTAATTCAGAATCAAGTTAAACTCTCTTGAGAGTGAGGCATGCTGTCCAGTACTACTGAATATCAGTTTAAATCATTGTGCTGTTAGTGTTCTCATGTGATTTTATAATAATGTCCATATTCCTCATTTTGATTTAGAGTTGTAAATCTGAGCAACACGCCTATGCAGGTTTATTTTGGAAAAAAAATGAGAGGAAAAGGATGGAGGGTGGAGAAGAGAGGGGTGCAGGAGTTTCTCACACTTGTTTACCACTCCCTCTCTTCCTGCTTTTCTTTCTGTGGTACAGCTCAGACTGTGGCTCTGTCAGAGGGAAATGAGCTGTACTCGAGTCAAGCAGAACACTAACACACATACAAACACACACTATTAGCTGTGCTGTGTGCTTCTTTTGTCTCGCTCAGTGGGGGAAGCACATTCAACAATGTGGACTGTGGGCAAAATGGAACAGATCAGAACTGCCCTCTGGTCACAAAGAATCAGCTCATAAGAGATATTCAATTAACAAAGGCATCATTATAAAAAATTACAAAATCATCTTTGTGGAATTATACGCTAATAAGCCAAGAAAATATAAAATTGTTGTCTGTCATCATTTATTCACCCTCATTTCATTGACTATTTAAACTCAAAATCAAGCGTGAATATCCAGATAAATCCTTTATCTTTTTAAACTGTAGTCATTCACACAAGAGAAGTTTTTTTTTTCCCCAACTTAACTTTATAAGAATGTTAAAGGAGAAGTTCACTTCCAGAACAAATGTTTACAGGTAATTTACTCGCCCCCTTGTCATCCAAGATGTTCATGTCTTTCTTTCTTCAGTTGTGAAGAAATTATGTTTTAAGGAAAACATTTCAGGATTTCTCCCCCTATAATGGACTTCAATGGTGCCCACGAGTTTGAACTTCCAAAATGCAGTTTAAATGCAGCTTTAAAGGGCTCTAAACGATCCCATCGAAAAACTCGAGGTCAAAAAAACTCCCATCTCATTTTCAACTTCAAAATCATCCTACATCGCTGGTTTACCTTTTTTTTGTAAAGGACATTTGATCCTCTTCAACGTTCACTTTGTTAACACTGGGTCAGTATTTCTGCAGTGATGAAGGACGATTTTGAAGTTGGAGGAAAAAATGAGATGGGGGTTTTTCGACATACTCTAACTGTCTTGACCCGGAATACACAGAGTTCACGCAGAGCTGGACATGACAAACATTTGGGGTTAAAATGTATATAAATGGTCAATTTTTTAAAGAAATAACTGATCGTTTCGCTAGATAAGACTTTTCTTTCTCGGCTGGCATCGGGCCTCTGCCCTTTGAAGCTGCATTTAAACTGCATTTTGGAAGTTCAAACTCAGGGGCACCATTGAAGTCCACTATATGGAGAACATTCCTGAAATGTTTTCCTCAAAAAAATATAATTTCTTTACGACTGAAGAAAGACATGAACATTTTGGATGACAAGGGGGTAAATAAAATTATCTGTACATTTTTGTTCTCCTTTAACTGTAAATTCAGATTCCGCTCATAAAACAAAATAATCTTGAACCTATATGTAATTCGTATTAAACAGTGCTCAAAGAGATCATTGGATGCTAAGTTCACTTTTACATGTTGTTTAAACATTAGTGTGTGTTGGCAGTGTATGTACAAATCTACCCTATAATGCTAAAAATCCATGCAGTAGTTTTTAATTAATCTGTAAAAATAATATTCCCTTTTTCAAATCGAGCCATTTTCAGATGCCTGTCGTTGTGGCATCACACCGTCAGAGGCCGCTCCCACGATAGTTGATTGACATGAACGTCTTACCTAAGATCAGTTGAAACAGTCCAACCTCCATGTTTTGATGCCGAAGCAGGGATCCCGATGTACATATATCCGCCTATGTTCGCATGAATCATTCGTGATCCACGTGATCATAAAAAACATTTTTATGAATCTTTGCGATCGCCTTTCCTTATAATGTGTTAGTTAGCAAGTTTAGAGGCTAAACGCGACTAAATGTGGCTAAAGTAAACAGGCTCGTCACTCCACAGAGATAAGAGAGGGGCGGGGTGAGCAGAGCTCATTTGCATTTAAAGCAGCCTCAACCAGAATGGGATGATTTTTGCAGAGCTGATTTTGACAAGGTAAAAATAGTGTTGTTTTACACTACCATTGAGAATTTTTAACCAAAGTATATTATAGACTTTTCATTAAGACCCTAAAGAATCATATGAACTTGTGGAAAATGGGCACCCGAAGACCCCTTTAAGCTGGTTTAAACATTTAAACGATGTCTCAAACGACATCACTACTGATAATTTCAGTCTGATCTAAGAGTTTGTGTTAACCTTTGCAAAAAGACCTATTGAAGGATGCAACCTGCTAGTAGTTATTATTTTTACTTGAATATTTAATTTCCCATGTGGAGAGCCAATAATTTGAAAGGTTATTTTTTTGAAGACTTAAAGGAACAGTAGCAAAAACAGTTTCATTTCAGCGTTCAAAGAAAGTAAAACTAAAAATTCTGGTGATAGAAAAAAATGATTAGCTAATTGATTGTAAGATTTGACCTCTTTTGGAATCCTCAAAAGAGTCACCTTAGACTACAGGTCTAAGGTGAGACTTTTGAGGATTCCAAAACGTTTTTTATTTTGTATGAGTAACTGTGTTATACTTCAACGCTCAAAGAATTGAGTATAAATTTTACAGATAATGATTACAGCAGTATTTTACAGTAGTATTTGCCTCTGCTGCTAACAAAACACTTTTTAGAGGTTGGCCTTGTGACTTCATCTGATGGCCTTTTTTTTTTTTTAAATAAACAAGTTCATGTGCATCCGTATTTGTGTTTCCACCAACTTTTACAACACACTTTGCTTCTTTAACCTTTTCCATCTGCCATTTCCTCACTTCTGGTGATGACCTGTAAAGTTATTTTTGCACATGGGTTGGCACAAACTCTAAACCGTGTAACAGAATGGGAAATTCTTTTTCTTTTTCTTTTTTTGTTGTCCTCCTTCTTTGTTGTCTTATTCTTTATTTCTTTAGGCCATAAGCTGTGCATCATGGTTCTTTGAATCTAACAATACCAGCTTATGCAAGCTCTGCCCTATTGCAAAGCTGCAGCAGTGTTGTTCCTAAACTCATTGAATTGAGCTTAGCAAATATAGTCGATGGTTGGCTCAGTAATTGCTGCATGCAGCTATATTTTATGTCTGTTATTATTATGATAATATTATTGCTGTCATTTACATGTATTGAAAACTTCTCAATTCAGATTCAATTCACTAAACTACATTACCATACAAAATACAGCTTCTGTTCATACAAATAGATGCATAAATAAGCAAACAGGTCCATAAATAAATATATAAATAGTTGCAGATGAATTACCATCCTTAGTGCAGAATAATCTGTAATGGAATTCTAATCTGCACTGCATTTCTCATTCTAGTGGCATTCACTCAGACGTCCTGCTGTTAGAAAGTTCTCATTTGTTGTTAGTCTGTCTCTCAGTTCTCAGGTTCATTTATATGCAGATGTATGTGAGTTTTGGGTATTTGTCATTAATGTATGCTGATGAGGGAGACCTGGGTATTTCCGTACTGTCTGTGTGAATTAGCTGTGAAGAATATTTGTCATCTCACCAACAGGGATGGAAAAGAGGGCAAATCAGAATTGATGTGTCTTTTCCTGTATTATCGATTCTGAGTGCTGGGGGTTGGGCCTCTGAGATAACAGGGCTTTTAGGAGTATGTTAAATTTTTTATGTGCATGATACATTGCTGATCCCCTCCCACCTCTTGACAGGATGACAACTGGGGAGAAACTACCACAGCGGTCACTGGAACATCAGACCACAGCTTGTCTCAAGAGGATTTGGCAGGCTTCGGGAAAGAGACGGAAGGTCCAGTAGAGAAATTGAACTGTGTGCGCTTCCTTCCTTTGGCCCTCACCCTCGTCCTAGGCCTGCTGGTTCTGGTCACCCCACTGTCCTTCCTGGTGCTGCCCCAGCTGATGTGGCCGGAGCGCCTGCAGGCTTGTGGTACTGCCTGTGAGGGCCTGTTTCTCTCGCTGGCTTTCAAGCTCCTCATTCTGCTGCTGGCTGGCTGGGCGCTCTTTGTGCGACCGGCACGAGCCTCCCTGCCCCGGATAGCAGTGTTCCGCGCCCTGCTGGGGTTGCTCACACTCCTCCTGCTGCTCTCATATTGGCTATTCTTTGGAGTGCGCATCTTGGATTCACAGGTATGGGCAAATGTGTGAAGGGACCATGAATAGTCAAGAGAAACATGTTGTGATTTGTGGAACTGTGATTGTATTCCGTTTTTATAAAATGAATAGTTTCAGATGTTGATGAGCCACATTCAAAGCAATATTAAAGGGGTCATTGGATGCAAAACTCACAAGTTGTTTGAACATAAATGTGTGTTGGCAGTGTGTGTACACAACCACCCAATAATGATAAAAATCCACCCAGTGGAATTTTTTTTTAATCTCTATAAATAATTCCCTTTTTCTAAATCAAGCAATTCTCAGCTTCTTGGCTGTGTGATGTCACACAGACCAAGGCCACTTCCTCCATAGTTGATTGACACGTCCGTCTTACCTTAGACCCGCCCTGAGTGAGCTGTGAACAGTCCGACTGCCATTGCTTCGACACCAGAGCAGGGATGTAGACAAGAATGGCTCCCTAAGCAATAGAGGTGTTTTGTTGTTGGCTGTAATAATGATCATAACAGTCCCGACATCTGAGCCGGTGAAGACCCAGAGGATTAACGTTACTTTCGTTTTTGGCGGGAATGCGCCCTCTGATCTACCTAAATGCGTCTATGTTCGTGTGAATCATTCGTGATCCAGCTTCACCTATACAGAAGATGTAAGTATAAGGGTTTTTTTAATGAATCTTTGCAAATCGCCATTCCTAATAATGTGCTTGTTAGCGAGTTTTGCGGACAAATGCGGCTAAAGTGAACAGGACGACTCGTCACTCCACAGAAGAGAGGGGCGGGGTGAGCAGAGCTCATTAGCATTTTAAGGGACATGCAACAAAAAGGGTTGCTGTGTAAAGAGCCGATTTTGACAAGGTAAAATGAGTGTTGTTTTACACTACCATTGAGAAATTGAGAACAAGTCAAAGAGAAAAAATTATCACTTCATAAACTGGCACTAAATATCACTAAGAAAAGTAGGAGAAGTCACTGAACATAATAATGTTCACATATAATAAGTTACTTGTGATTCAAAGAGTGCAGACGAAACACAATACATGCGGTCATTGTTTCAGAGGGAGATGCCAGCTGTTTGTGAACGCAGTCTTTCAAGACAGTTCTATGAGGCAATTGTATAAAAAATGCTTTGATGGCAGACTTTTCTCAGGTATTTTAAAATGACTATAACAACATTTCAGATGCTGTGCAATGAGATCAGTCTGCTAGTTAGTCAAGTTATCCCATCCCATAATGAAGTCACATGACTTTGTGCGTGTGAAGGAATTCATTCGCAAAATGCGTTTCCATCTTCCATTATTCGCATTAACCCCTTTATCGCACAATTCAAAAACCACCTGAAGCAAATGTAAAAACTTTTTTTGTGAATTAAGGGATTTTTTTTTTTTTTTAATTTTCAATCACTCATTTCTGATGTGAAACTTCAAAATGCGCACAAAAACAGGGTGATGGAAACATAGTTATAGACTTTTCATTAAGACCTTAAAGAATCATATCAACCTGTGGAAAACAGGCATCCAATGGCCCCTTTAAAATATTTACAGATATGCCAAAGGTCTGTTATGTTCTTCTAGGCTGCATTTATTTGTTCAAAAATATAAATATAGTAAAAAATTATTACAGTTTAAAATAACAGTTTTCTGTTTAATATATTTTAGAATGTAATTTATTCCTGTGATGGTAAAGCTGGGTTTTCAGCAGCCATTACTTCAGTCTTCAGTGTCAAGCGATCCTTTAGAAACCATTCTAATATGCTGAATTGGTGCTAAAGAAACATTTCTTATTATTATCAGTGTTGAAAATCTTGATACCTTTTTCAGGTTTCTTTGATGAACAGAAAGTTAATTGAACAGATTTTATTTCAAATAGAATCTTTTGTAACATAAATGTCTTTAATGCCACTTTTAATCCATTTAAAGCATTCATGTAAAAAAAAAAGTATTAGTTTAAGACATTATTAAATTGTTATTTTATTATTATTTTATTAAGTTATTGTAACACTGAAAATAAAGATAAAACAGGACTTTTCTTTGAAGAACTTCACTATATTCAGTACAAGTGCTTTTGATTCCCTTGGCTTATTGCTTTACTATCTGTGCTTGACAGGATGAGAACTACCAAGGCATAGTGCAGTTTGCAGTATCATTGGTGGATGCTCTGCTGTTCATCCATTACCTGGCAGTAGTTCTGCTGGAGATCCGGCATCTGCAGCCCTGCTTTTCTCTCTGTGTCGTGCGCTCCACCGATGGAGAGACTCACCACTACAACCTGGGACAGCTCAGGTGCCAGCTGATTACAGTGATCAATAAAAAACTACAATATGCTGTTTAACAGTCTAATAGATGCTCTTTAGTTAAAAGAAAGAACAAGAAAGAAGATACTAGTCACACTTCAAAATACAGGTTCCAACTAATACTATATAGTCCTACAGAACTAAAAAAGTTTATGTTGGAAAATTATTTTTAGATTCTACCTCTGTAGAAGAACAATTATGTGTTGATGTGTTTAAGAATCTAGAAACCAATAAGCTGATCTGAGGAACCTTTTACCAAATAAAGAAGCGTATGCAGTAAAAATGTTTTAATTAGAAATGGGTTCTTTAGTGAAATGTAAAAATAATTTAAGATTCTTTATTTTTATAAAGTTTCATACATCAAATCTGCAAATGAACTATAGTCAAACCAAAAAGTATTCTGACACCTTCAACATTTTTCACATTATCACAGTTTATTCACTATAGTTTAGAAAATGGTAATAAAATATGACAAGAACTCAGAGTTCAACTGTGTTGGAACAAATGAATTGCAGTTAAACCAAAATATATTCAGAAACCTTTCAGACATTATCTTTATTTGCTATAGCTTAGAAAATTGTAATAAAATAACTCAAAAGAACTCAAGAGTTAAACTCTGTCAAAACAAATTGATAGGAATAGATAGAAATAGATTGATAGAAAGGTATGTAACAAAACATGGTCAGGTCAAAGTGTCACATCCAATTTTTGGTCCCAAATTTTACTTGTAGTCCACTGTATGAATAATTTTTGGGAATAAGATGTAACAGTTTACTTTATTTTGTTATCCTCACTTACATAAACAAACTATAGTGTCCTGGACTCACTAGTAAAAAAATAATACAAAATTATATCTGTCTGAATAATGTTTGTTTGCATGTATATATATATTAACACAGAAATATTTTTTAAGAACATTAACGGATAAGTTCACCCAGAAATGAAAATTCTGTCATTAATTACTCACCTTCATGTCGTTCCAAACCTGTAAGACCTTCGTTCATTGTTCATCTTCATCATGGTACTCTTGTCAACGTATGGCGGAGGCTGACACGGAAAAGAAGAAATTGTTGAATTAAGTTATCATTTTTTTATTTTTTTATTTTTTTTGCACACCAAAAGTTGTAGCTTCATAAAATTACGGTTAAACCACTGACGTCACATGGACTATTTTAACAATGTCCTTACTACCTTTCTGGGCCTTGAACGTGGTAATTATGTTGCTGTATATGCAGGGTCAGCAATTCGGATTTTATCAAAAATATATTACTTCATCAATATATTTTGTGTTACGAAGATGAATGAAAGTGTTACAGGTTTGGAACGACATGAGGGTGAGTAATTAATAACAGAATTTTCATTTTTGGGTGAGCTATCCCTTTAAAGGTTGTCTCTGTAATTGCACTGATTATATGGCTGACCAGCTTTCTTGCTGAGATATTATATGTGCTTGTCTATATACACAAAACTGTGTGTGTGTGCACTGTTTAATGCATTAATAATGAGTTGAGGTTGGGCCAGGGGAAAAAGGTCCATTAATCACTCCATTACAGACACTCCCTACTTTGCCCTGCGTTGCTTCCCCTCTCCCTTCCTCTCTCCTGCCCATCGCTTTCCTTTGTTCTTTCGCTCTCATTGTTTCATTGGCTGAACATTTTTGATTCAGTGCTGCTGCAGAGTCAAGCAGTGCACACACACACACAAAGCAGAATGAAATCTATTATTATCTGACATCCATTGACTGTTTAATGAAATATATGATGGCATTGTCTGTTCCTGTGTTTTAATAGACACCAAAACACATATAACCAGTGAATATTACAAGGTTTTTTTTTACATTGTTGTTCGGTCTGTCTCTCTCTCTTTTTGTAGCATTCAACGGGCAGCCCTGGTAATTCTTGAACACTATTACAAGGATTTCTCAGTTCATAACCCTGCCCTACTGACGGCTGCTAAGTCCAGGGCAGCTAAACATCTGGCTGGGCTGAAAGTCTACAATGTAGATGGTAAGTTTAATCTGTGTAAAATCAATGTCTGTTTTATCACTTGACTGTTATTGTCAAGTCACATTTGGAAAGCCTATAGAAAAGCCATCAGAATTGAAATGTCCTCAATATATCAAATGTTCCTCCTAGACAGCAATGAGAGCCATCTCCTGCTTCACAAATTATTGTCCTGAGAAAAAGTCTCTAATAATGCAGCATGTCTCCTCTAGAGTTTCAGAAAAGAGCAGTTTCACAATTTTTACAAATCAAATATCTGAGATTTCAACATCAACCTTTCTCATCATGTTTTTCCAACATCATATTATCTGAGCAATGCTATAAAGCCAGGGGCCCTTATAATCAGCAAAACCTCAGTAAAACATGACGTTTTAATGCATTTAATTTAAAATGGCAATTTAAAAGCATGCATTAAATACATTCAACGGGTTTACTCGCTACTGTTAAAGAGAGAGTTCACCCAAAAATAAAAATTACCCCATGTTTTACTCACCCTCAAGCCATCCTAGGTGTATATTACTTTCTTCTATCAGACAAATACAATCAGAGTTATATTAAAAATGTCCTGGCTCTTCTAAGCTTTATAATTGCAGTGAATGGCTGTTGAAATTTTGAAGTTCAATAAAGTGCATCCATCCATCATAAAAAGTTCTCCACACGTGTGAGTGAATCGAAGTGAATCGATGCATTTGTGTAAGAAAAATATACATATTTAAGACTTTATAAACCGTAATCTGTAGATTCCTCTAACTGTCGTATGTGCGCTCACGAGAGAGTGACTTTCCAGCGGATGACATAGGACGTAGGCGTAGAGGAGTACTTTTTATGATGGATGCACATTATTGGACTTCAAAATGTCAGCACCCATTCACTGCCATTATAAAGTTTGGAAGAGCCAGGAGATTTTATAATATAACTCTGATTGTATTCGTCTGAAAGAAGAAAGTCATATACACATAGGATTCCTTGATAGTGAGTAAATCATGGGGTAGTTTTCATTTTTGTGTGAACTATCCTTTTCAATGAATACCAAAGTTCACCCAAAATTAAAATTTAGTGAAAATTTACTCACCCTCAGGGAATACAAGATGTAGATGAGGTTGTTTCTTCATCAGAACAGATTTGGAGAAATTTAAATGGATTTCATCACCAATGGAGTTCATGTTTTAATGAAGACAAAAGCTCATCTACATTTTGGGTGGCCTGAGGCTGAACTTTAACTCCTAACTTTTGTATATCAGTATGTGTAACAATTCACATGTTATACGAAGTATAAAGTAATATCTAAAATGAATTTTGACTAATTTTTTGTTTTTACTTTATGTATTTGTGTTTGTCCAACCTTGCTCTTCTCCACTATATGTAACCAAATGTCTCATTTGTTTCTATTTGTATCCTTCATGAGAAGTTTTAACAGACACATCTGAGACCAGTTGAGAAAATTGATACTTGGGATCAAGATAAAATCTTCCAGCTAGTCAAACCAACTTTAGAACTCCTAAGCTGTGAAATAATATTGTCCTGAACTTATTAAATATAGGTAGACATACTAAAACAAACACTTGTGCGCACATTTAATGCAGCAACTTGGCCGTATCAGTCCGCTATTAGTGTGTCCCAAAATTGAGTGCGGCGGCACATATAAACACCATATCGGATTAGATAACGTCTCATGTAAACAGTCCACAGAATCTTCCATTGGGAATGATTTTAATCGCAATGACAAAAAAAGTGTACATTTAAATGTGGTTAGTCACCACCAACATCTAATGCATCCTGTCTGATTGTTTCTTTCTACAGAGTTTAAAGCCAAACTGAAAAGCTATCTTTTCGATTGTAAGTTCAGACTGTGTAATGCATTCAAAAATCTTCCCACAGAGACACTGAATTGATGAGCGCTCCACGTCTTGGTTATTTGCTTGCGCATGCTGTCATTGTACACTGTGCACAAGGTCACAGACTCATCCAAAAAACGATTTGCATCAAGAAATCCTACATGTCTTGACTGTCATGAAGAAAACACACATTTCTGCACTTGCTATGCTCTCAAAATCTGAAAAATAAAAAGTCAGTAACTCACCCCCATTTCTCAAACACACCCAGTCTCTCTCCATCACTATCTCTCTCTCTTTTTGTTTGACATTTATGATGTGCTGTCAGCACAAGAAATGTACACGTACCATAATGCAGATCAAGATATACCCCCTTAAGCACTCAAACCTTCCTTTATGCCTGTGGCTATCGAACCGGGCCAGGAATGTGTGTGTGTGTGTGAGTGTATGAGTATGAGTATGTGTGTGAGTATGCACGTATATGAAAATCAGCAGTGTGTAGTTCTTTGTGCTTTGAACGGATTGTCAGAGTATTAATAATGCATCACTTGGAAGAATATTCTCCCCTCCCCAAAAAAAATTCCACATCTCTTTTTTTCCAGGGTTCAAAGCGCTCTCAAATAGCCTACACTCAACTACATGTGTTTACGTGTGTGTAAAATTAGTTTAGTATCTTGTTTCTCTTAATTCTCCACTTTATTTTTATGTGTATGTACATTTTTTTGTTTTTGTCATGTTAGTTACAAATAACAATTGATAAAAGGGTGGTCTCAAGATTTGTTGGTCCACTTTCAGTGATTTCTGGAGGTGATTCAGTGAGCTAAGAGATCACAGACCTGCCCTGCTACCAAGGAGAGTCATGCTGCCCTTGTCATGCATTATTAATTATATCTGTGACCTGAATATGGATAAATATGCATAAATGATTCTGTTCTCCACATTACTATGCACACAGAGCTAATATGCATTACGTGTGATCATCGTAACCCAACTGGACATAAAAATGTGCTTGGCTGCCAGTGAGCTTTTTACTGTACATATACACTACTGTTTAAAAGTTTTTAAAATGTTTTTGAAACAGTTTCTAATATTCACCAAGACTGCATTTATTAAAAAAAAAAAATACAGTAATATTTATTACAATTTAAAGTAGCTGTTTTTATTTGAATATATTTAAAAATATAATTTATTCCTGTGATGGCAAAGTTGAATTTTCAGCAGCCATTACTCCAGTCTTCATTGTCACTTGATCCTTCAAAAATCAATCTAATATGTTGATTTGCTGCTCAAGAAGGATTTCTTATATTATGAATGTTAAAAAAACAGCATTTATTTGGATGTTACTTTTACTATATTTACTGTCACATTCAATCTATTTAATCCATTCTTGCTTAATAAAAGTACATTTTTCTAAGAAACAGAACACAAACTTATGAAGAGTAATATATATGACCTGCCTAATATATAAACAGAAAACTGAAACAAACTGACAATAAATTAAAAAAAAAAGGGAATTCTATTTATTATTTATGACGATTATTAATTAATGAATGCTGTTAAATTACACATTTACATGATAATCTGCAACAGAATGATGTATCATGTAATTTTGATCAGGTGTTACAAACCCCATGGGTCCAAGAGTGACAGGAGTTGTAATATTATATTCATGCTTCACAGATTAAGCAATGGGTCAGTTTTTGAAAGGAATCTGTGTTTCTTGAACAAGGTCAAAGTGACTTTTTAGTGTATTAAATTGTACATTTGTTCTGTCCCATAATGCTAACCTTCCTTTGGCCAGGTGCTGGTAGCGATGCTGCAACCGCTCAGTCTCGAGCTAAAATAGCAGCTGCCGCCCGACAGAGAGACACCAGCCACAATGAGCTGTACTACGAGGAAGCGGAGCATGAAAGAAGAGTCCGAAAGCGCAGAGCACGGTAAGAGAAACAATAGAGGGACAGAGTTGCAATTAAATTAAAGCATGCAGTTAAATTAGATAATAAAGTTGTGGTTTTAAAGAAACTACTGCAACCTAATATGCATCATTTTCTCCTTCCAGGCTCGTGGTGGCAGTAGAGGAGGCCTTCACACACGTTCGACGGCTGCAGGAGGAGGAGAAAAAGAAGCCTCCGGGAGATGAGATGGATCCACGTGAGGCAGCGCAGGCCATCTTCCCCTCCATGGCTCGAGCACTGCAGAAATACCTGCGCACCACCCGTCAGCAGCACTGCCACAGCATGGACAGTATTCAGGCCCACTTGGCATTCTGCATTACGAACAACATGACCCCAAAGGTGAGACAAACAGAGACACAACATAGTGTATGTGACATGAATCTAAACTTCTGCCATTTGACACCATCAAAAATGTTCTCAAATATATATGATTCAAGCGCCCATAACAGGAGTCACACTTAATAATATTTACATTGCACAGCATAAATGAGTACGCCCCGTCTGAATAAATATAAAAGATGTATTTTCTTAATGATCACTAATATAATTCATGGAAAGATGACAAAATTGAAATGTATTAAACATATACTTAATGAAAACAACAAAATAAATGCCAATATTTATAAGTATATACGCCAAATTTGTTTAAATGAAGGATTGCAGAAATGAGTACACCCTAGATTCAATTCAGGAAATGTATAATATTCTAGTACTTAGTATGTCCTCCAGAACTTTAAGTATACTGCTCTGACCCGTGTACAAGTTGATGACAAATTTTCACATATGTCCTGTTTAACTCCTGGAGAATGACCTCCTTAAATACCCTGGTCTTTACTGGGGAGTTTTGCTCAGCTCGTCTCTACAGAATCCCCCACAGCTGCTCAAAAGCATTAGATTGAGTGAAATACATGTCCACTGAAGGATTTTCACCTTGGGAGAATAAATATCTTCATTGTCATGCTGAAAAAATAAATGCTCAATAATGCAGGGAATGAGGGTAGGGTAGCATCTTAAGTTTCAGTTTTTTTGTACTACATCACACAGTGGCGTGTGAATTCACAACAGCATTGTTAAAGCACAACTCCCTCACACGTTCAGCGCTCATACATCGCTATAGAAGAGCTTTACTACCACTGAACATCACTGTGGATACCAGGCACTTATCACCGTACTCCTCCTCTAGCAACACCAGAACATTTTGGATGCTTTTGGATGACTTGGTCTCTTGAGACCAGAATATGGATTCCCCGAAGTCTATATTTTGTAAATATGGGCCTTGGAAGAGATTAAATTAGTTTATTGTGCTTTGGCTACAGTAGGTAATTCTAGTGATGATAACTACCATGCATGTCACTTCTGCAGGCATAGTGTCATTCTTTTCATAGCTTTTGCCGGTTCTGAGACACTTGCCTGGTAAAGACTTGATTATTGCAGGAGCCTTGTTACAAGTCCATTGTTTTTGAATGTTGGTGCTACTTCTGCCATATATTTACACTTAAAACAATTTGGTATTCCTCTTGTACCATTGTACTCTTTGATGCTAAGAAATAGGTCACCTGGTAGTTCTCTCCCAAGTGGTTTTATTGTTGCCAGCATTAAGTATGATTCAGTAGGCCTACACGCCTACACTTTTTTTTTGTTAAGTTTTATTTGGTAACTTTCATGAGAGTGTACTAATTTTTGCAACACAATATTTTATCACTCTGATAAGAAAATCTTATTTTGCTGAATAATTTCAAGTACTGCTCACTGCAGAGCCGAATGGCCTCCAGCTCCCCCTCTCTGGATGTCCAGCTCCACCTCTGTGTGAACTAATGGGTGGAGTTATGTTTAGGATAGGGTAAGGGGTAGGGTTAGGGTGTGGTTAGGTGTTTATCTCCACCCATTATCTCCAGCGAGGGGGAGCTAGAGCTCCAGCTCCTCCCATTTGGCTCTGCAGCGAGCACCCTCTCAATAATTTTTACATTCTTTTTTGGTAATTGATCAAGCAGGCTTGTTGGAACATGATATCTCCAAAGAACCCTAACATGTCTTCTAAGTAAAGAGTAATTGCTGAATTTATTATGTTTTAGAGGGGGTGTACTCATTTATGCTGTGCACTGTAGGTTTAAATTTAAGATGTAAAGTGACAGTTCACCCAAAAATAAAAATACTGTTATTAATTCCTCTCCATCATGTCGTTCCAAACCCATAAGACCTTTGTTCATCTTCGTTCACCTTGTCTTTCCGGCCCCTATCTAGGCAAACTAAGCTAGAGGAAAAAATCTTAAGAGATTCCAGTCTCAATTGGGAGACAAGTTTTCCTCTACCTAAGCAAACGAACATGAAGTGATACAGTATGTGATTTTGGATGCAACTTCTGCCTCACTATTTGATTATTTACTCAAAACTTTCCTTATTGGTATGTGATGAAAATTCATTTCTAGTTCTTTTTTGGTCTTTTTGTTCCAATTAGTGTTCCATCTAATTAAATCATATCACTGTCGAATACTAGCAGACATCGGTGAACAGATATGGATGCTGTTGTTCCCTGCTAGGCTTTTCTGGAGAGCTATCTGATGGCTGGGCCCACACTGCAGTATACAAGAGAGTGCTGGCAAACCCGACAGTGGACGTTGATCAGCGAAGCATCGGTCACCAGTCCCCTCCGTCACGGCTCTGAATTCCAGCTCAAGTCATCTGACTTCAGTTTAGTGGTCACCAGCAAAGCTATCCCTCACCTCAAACTCAGTGAGGAGTACGTCCACCCCAAGTCCCACAAGTTTGTACTACAACTACAGTCCGAGACCTCCGTCTGATGGATTTGGTTGCTTTTGTCTGTTTGGTTTTCTACACTTGTAAATTTTGGACTAGTACTATTTTGTTTGAAATTCTTTCACTTTTTCACAGTTTATAAATGGCATTTTACATAATGGATGTATTTTGATACAATATTTGTTATTATCATGAACAGAAGAGAAAAAAACAAACAAAAAATATGTATCTGTGCTGTATGTATCCGATAACCTAGTGCTGACTAGTGTCATTGTGTGTTTGTGCTGCTTGTCTGTATGTTTCTTTCTGCATAGAGCAAATGCTGATTATGTACTGTGATAAGCATCAGACTGAGGCATAATGGGTGAAGTTTGGTTTTTGCAAGTGCAGTAGATATTGTTTAGGATATCTATGTTTGTGAGACATGTTTTTCTTTTTCCTTCAATTGACCACAACTGATGAGTATCAGATCATATTGGAGTGAAGATCTAGTAAGGTCCATCAGTGGTATAACAGCCAAACATACATGATCATTTTCAGCTTGTTTGATTGTTTGATTTCTACCATTTTTATATGTTTGGAAGAAAAATGGGTAATATATTGTGAGAAACAAAACAGCCTTTCCTTTGAGATTAATAAATTGTGATTTGTAGTTTGCTTCTTTTTTGTGTGTTAATGAAATTGCGAATAAGGTATTTTTACATTTAATTTATTTTTTATTGTGTATGCATTATCATTAAAACTTGTGTTCATAAAATGCAAGCCCATTAATGCTGCCTAACACATTTATAAACCTTGCTCTTGACTGTTTTTGTCCAAGCTTGACGTTTTATTTGCTTATGAAGCAAAAATAGGGGAAAAACTGTCATGCCTTTTTTTCTACTTTTTTTTTTTGTATTTAATGATGAAGAACAAATATATTTTATATTATTCCCACATTTTCTAGCTGTTACAGGATATATTTTCCCATTGCATATTGTCAGTTCTGTCCTGTCTGATCATACAAACCCATCTCATTCAGTTTATTCAGTCTATGTCATAACCTATTAAAAACTACAAACCTGCTTCACATTTATAAAGTTGAAATATTGCAGATTTATTTTACTGAAGAAGCTGTTTGTATCAATAGGGAGAAACTCTTAGAATTTAACTCTGTGCATTAAACTTGCGTTGATTCTTTGCTTCATTGTGTCAATGTAATACTAAGCCTTTGGAAGACCTAGCTAGGAAAAAAAAAATAACAACTAATTTTCTTTAGGCAAAAATTTTAAAATAAACCAGATTTCGCATTTCAAATGTTACTTTCTGTGTTTTGCTCTTCAGTGGAATAAATAGTGGAACTGTTTTCTTGTAAGACTGATCAGAGATCAAAACTAGGACGTTTTGTGCCAGTTTTTTTTACTGTATTACACTTTAACTTGAAGTATTGGGTATTTCTTTGCATCAAATGTGCAGCAAGAACATGTTATGATTTGTCACTTTTCTTAGTCACTTTCAAACTGGAATTTATCTTTCTCAGTTACCCTAATATTTGTATGTATATATATAAATATGGCATATTTCATGTATTAAAAATGTATGGTATGTATATATATTTATTTATTAGTGTATGTAGTTTACAATCATTTTGTCTACACCTATGCATGTGCATTTATGTTTTATTACTGTACACCATAATTTCCACTGTGGATATAAAAATATAAAATCATTTTGGACAATTGCATTGAAATGGATTGTTTAAATCAAATTCAGTTTAAGGAAACTGAACAACTAGATCACTCAGACCTTTAGTAAGAATAATAGTGTGCTGTTTAACTGGAACACTAGATGTCACTGTGGTGCCATGATGATTTAAACTGAAAAAAATAGTGCGGTGAGTTGATGTTGAGTTGTAAAACCAAAATTAATTTTCCACAATCCAATCGGAAGTGAGCACCCCTATGCCCTACTACTCACTATGAAAAGCACTTGGAGAGGGATTTTGGAGGGAGCAGGACATTTGTTTTTCATAGTCTGTCATAATGGTGCAGCCATTTGTGCATTAGAGTTTTTCACATTTGCTAAAACACAACCCCATTCTCTGAACGAAATTCTCAATAGCCTATATGCTTTCCAATTGAAGGTTCATGAGATGTTGAGATGTGCCTTTGAGCTATTTCGGAGAACTGCTTTATCATTGGTTGATCTGTAGACTCTACATTAGTGAAAGTCAATATTCACTTGAACAGTTCATGGTAAATTTACAAAAAGTCTAAGAGAAATGTGTAGAATATGCTTGACAGTTTAAGACAACTAGATCAAAAATTTAGCATTTACTGTAAAGACATATACGATGAGCTAATGACTTGATGTTTTGAGGGGTAAGACTATAGCACAGAGAGCTATATACATGTAATACATTTTGAGTAACATGACAATAGGAACTGATAATGCAGGAAACAGCAAACAAATCACTTGCATAATCAGTTACATGAACGTACCAATGCAAACACAACTTGTTCAAAAAAATTTGAAACATTTTATCATGTGCACAAGTGACTAGACGATGTGGAGGTTAAATAAGCAGTTTTGAGAATTTCATTTCTGATCTGAGAAAAGCACCAAACTGTAAGCTGACTTTGGCCCTTTAATCTAAATCGAAGGTTCTGATTGGTGTGTGATAAATTTTGACTCCTAATGTTTCCACTTGTGTAATTGTGTGCTAATTGAGCTCCAACTTTTCAGACTTGAATGAACAATATTGAATGCTAGTGCTTTCTAAATGATCACATGGTGTAAGCACTGAGAAATGTATGGATATATATATATATATATATAATATATTATGTATATGTAAATATTTTGAAACAAGTGTGAAGAATTTTAAATTATTGTGTGTAAACGATGACAGCCGTGTTGCAGTTGTGCTTAACTTTTGCTTTCTTGTGTTTAAGGTTTTGCATCACAAGTTCATCACAGAGCAAATTGTGTCTTAGTGAGTGAGAATGTGTTTAGAATTATGCAAAAAGAGTGCATGAGATCTGCAAACAGTGTCTAAACTGCCTGAACTTGTTTAAGGTTTTAAAACAACTACCTCAAACTAACTCCTCACATGTGCAAACACTTATTGCTTTACTTAACACCAACCAAACATGGCTTTAGAATAGGCCTAGGCCAAAGGTCGAGGTTATACAGTTTTTTCCCAGTTCTATTTTTGAGACCAGAAAAGAAATTCTCAAAACTACTGTACTTGTTCAACCTCCACATCATCACTTGTGCACATCATAGCAGTTTCTCATTCTTCTGAACAAGTTCATTTCTACACATTTCTATTAAATTTGCCATAAATTGTGCAGGTGAATCGTTTCACTAAGAGAATGTAGATCAAACAATGATAAACTAGTTCTCTAAAATTACTCATACAGTGCAGCATGCAAAAGCAAAGTTCTGTCAAAAGTGTGCTTCCTGTGTTTGCCTTTCCATTTTTGTATTTTTACCTTTGTGTCCATATTTCTTTCTTTTTATATATATATATATATACACACTTTTGAAATGGATATATGGCATACATAAGAAGTGCATCTTTCTGAATTTCAATTCAGTAACTGTCATAAAGAAAACTGTCAAAAAAAGAGTTTGTTTTCAGTCTTGCTTTCATGTTTACTGTGAATTTTTCAACATCTCTCAGCCAATTTCTTTCAGTCTTGTACAGAAATGTATATGAGCTTATGAAAGAAAAGCTTTGGGTTTTGAATAACTGTGTGTATATGATATATCAAAATATAATATTATGGCAAAGGTGTTTGCAACATTAGACAAATGTTTGCTTTTGAGATGTGTTAGTGATATTTTGAATGCAGTGCATGATTTTGTAAGAGATATGAGTGCAGTTCTTGGATTTGTGTGTAAAGTTTTGATAAAGAGGGGCAAAGTTTTGAAAATGTGTGTAAGCAGTTAAAAAAAGTATTATTATACATTTTTAAAACAGTTGAGTGCATTTTTTCAGGATTATTTGATGAATCAAAAGATGTAAAGATCAGCATTTGTCTGAAATAAAAAGCTTTTGTAACTGTTTTCAACATAATAATAATAATAATAATAATAATAATAAATGTTTTTTTTAGCAGTAAATCAGAATATTGGAATGATTTCTGAAGGATCATGTGACTGGAGTAATGATGCTAAAAATTCAACTTTAAAATCACAGGAATAAATTATATTTGAAATATACTCAAATATAAAATAATTATTTTAAATAGTAAAAATAATTTGAAAGTTTACTGTTTTTGCTCGACTTTGGATCAGATAAATGCAGGCGAGGTGAGCAGAAAAGACGTCTTTAAAAAAAATCTTACTGTACTGTTTGACTGGTAGTGCATTTCTTTTCTTTCGTACTGTGTAATACTGTATTCACAACCACAAATGCATACAGTAAAAAAAAAAAAAAAAAAAGTTTGGTTTCAATCTTGCTCTCTTGTTAACTGTTCATTTTTCAACATCTCTCTGCCAGTTACTCTTATTCTTGTACAGAAATGTACAGGAGCTCATGAAAGAAGAGCTTTAGGTTTTGAATAATTGTGTGTGATATATCCAAAAATATAATATTATGGCAAAGGTGTTTGCAACGTATGACAAATGTTTGCTTTTAAGATGTGTTTGTGGTATTTTGAATGCAGTTCTTCATTTTGCAAGAGATGTAAGGCATTTTGCATTTTGTGTGTGCAATTCTTGGATTTGTGTGTAAAGTTTTGAAAAATAGAGGCAAAGTTTTGAAAAGCATTTGTATTTGACTAAAGTGTGCATGATTTGAAAGCTTTGTTTGATTTTGAGTGCAGGTAATGATTTTGTCAAGGTTCAGTGAATTTAGTTTGAACATTTGGATTTGTGTTTAAGGTTTTGAGAAAATTAGTCATGGTTTCAAAAAATGTGTTTTAGCAGTTCAGAAAAACTGTGATGTGTCTGGCTTCCAATTTCCTCTGCTTCCAGCTATTTTACCTGTACAGAACAGTTGTTTTGCTGCTTGTAGTTCTTTGTTCAATTTGCACCATCAAAATCAACCATTAAACAACGAATAAATTGTATAGATAAAGCGAGCAAACAACACAATATCAAGGGAGCTTTTTAAAACTCCGAATCAGTAAACCACGCGTGTAGCAAAATGATTTACTGTTTCGAAGCGCTTGAATCGGATCGCGAATCATTTGATTCAAAACGGGACTTTAAAGCCCGTATTGCGAATCATTTGATTCAAACGGGACTTTAAAGCTCGTATTGCGAATCATTTGATTCAAACGGGACATTAAAGCCCGTATTGCGAATCATTTGATTCAAAACGGGACTTTAAAGCGTATCGCGAATCATTTGATTCAAACGGGACTTTAAAGCGAGTATCGCGAATCATTTGTTTTAGATCGGGACTTAGGAGCAGCAGGACGTTTTTTAACACTTGTTATTCTTCTCATTATTTCACAAAAACGACTAATGAATCAAAAGTCTCACACATTCAAAGAAAACGGATTACTTCTGTATTGAAAAATCAGGAGAGGAGAAAAACATCTGAGAGGATCAAGGATCCGGGAACAGATATGATACAGGAAGAAGTGATCAAATTTCTCGTTATATTTCAAACAAGGGCCTGTCACTTGAACAATTAGAGTTTTTAATCAAATTGCAACTCAAATGTTCCTTATTTAAATAATTATTGCCCAAGGCATATGCAAAAAGCCTGCCTGAGTTGGATTAGTGGTTAGTAGTGTGTCGTTCCTTCTTCCTCCATTAGAAAATACAGCACTAGATGCTTAAAATCTACTTACAGTAAATATTTAGTTAATCTAATATTAAATTTCTAGACAGGCTTATCGTTATTTATTATGTACACAACTTGGATATCAATCAATCATATTCTGTTTCATTCTCCTGAAATATTTACATTCACATTTATAAAGTTGAAGTATTGCAGATTTATTTTACTGAAGAAGCTGTTTGTATCAATAGGGAGAAACTCTTAGAATTTAACTCTGTGCATTAAACTTGCGTTGATTCTTTGCTTCATTGTGTCAATGTAATACTAAGCCTTTGGAAGACCTAGCTAGGAAGAAAAAAATAAAAACTAATTTTCTTTAGGCAAAAATTTTAAAATAAACCAGATTTCGTATTTCAAATGTTACTTTCTGTGTTTTGCTCTTCAGTGGAATAAATAGTGGAACTGTTTTCTTGTAAACTAGGACATTTTGTGCCTATTTTTTTTGACTGTATTACACTTTAACTTCAAGTATTGGGTATTTCTTTGCATCAAATGTTCAGCAAGAACATGTTATGATTTGTCACTTTTCTTTGTCACTTTCAAACTGGAATTTATCTTTCTCAGTTACCCTAATATTTGTATGTATATATATAAATATGGAATATTTCATGTATTAAAAATGTATGGTATGTATATATATTTATTTATTAGTGTATGTAGTTTACAATCATTTTGTCTACACCTATGCATGTGCATTTATGTTTTATTACTGTAATCACCATAATTTCCACTGTGGATATAAAAATATAATATAGCAGCAAGCAGCAATTACCGGGGTTCGAGCATATAAGGCCTTTGAGGTGCTATGGCTTTGGAGTGTGGTCCAAACCAAAATATATGTCCAACATCTTCTTTTTTTTTTCTTTTAGTTTTGTTTTGTTTTAGGTTTTATAGACTTTTGGGTAAAGCAGATCATGATCATCTTATTACAGTTTTTGCCCGTTGCTTGAACACATTTTGCAAAACTTCACTCATTGTGCCAAAACTCTAAACACAAGTAAACATGACACAACACTGGGAAATATACCATTCACATCTGTGCCAAATTGAAACTCTACTCTCAAAACCTAAACTCTGCTATCAAAACCTAACATTCCTTTGTCAAAATGTAACTCTGTTGACAAAATGACACATACTTGCATCATATGCAAACACTTTCAGATCAGGGGGAACACACTAGTCTACTTTATATAAAACACTGCAGTCTTTGATTTTCATTGTTTATTCAGAAGGCATATTTTCAGGAGACACATTTTCAAACAACCAAAAAAGCAAATAGGCCTACTCAATATTGTACATTGCAGCACTGTACATTGCAGTACCATGAATTCAGATAAAGCTAAAAAAAAAAAAATATAAGAAAAAAAAACATAATACAGTAATAGAAAAAACACTATACTGTAAACACAAAAAATCATGACAATTGTGCATACGTGGGCTCATGGATCCCGCCGTCTGTTGGGGTCTGGCCACAGGACCTCATCGACATCGCAAGCAATGTCTTCTCCCGCTAGGCACCGGGGAAAATATCCTCTTGCATGTCGAAACCATCCATGGATTGCTGTCACCTGAATGTTGCCGCAGGCCTGTTCCATTGCCTGCAGAAGAGGCATGCGGGCATGTGGTTGGCGGTCATATACACGCCATCTCCAAGCCGAAAAAAATTCCTCTATAGGGTTTAAAAATGGTGACTTCAAATTGATTGTGGTTGGTCAACCAGGCCTGGACCAGAGCAGCCCGATGGAAACCACTTATCACCACAAATTGATTGTGGTTGGTCTGTTCTGTACAACTATATTATGGAGAGCATCTAGAAATGTGAGTATATGTTGGCTATTGTATGGACCTAGTTTTGCATGATGATGCAGAAGCCCTCGAAGGCTTATGGCAGCACACAATGTGATATTTCCCCCGCGCTGCCCTGGGACGTGCACAACTGCCCTTTGGCCAATTACATTACGACCCCGTCGTCTTGTTTTGCTCAGGTCGAATCCAGCTTCATCAATGAAAATGAATTCATGAGGCTGTGCAGCTCCATCCATGGCCAAGATTCTCTGTAAAAAAAAAAAAAAAAGAGAACATATTACTGTACTACAGTGCTACACATACAGAACCCTCACCCCATCACACAGGTACCTGTGTAGCTCTCAGAATGGATCCATGTGGTACTGATATGGTACATATTCAGCTGCTACTGGATTTCACCAATACTGTATTGTAAATGTAAAGGACAGTTACACTTACCCATACATATTCAGCTCGAAGTCCTTTGACCCTGTCACTGTTCCTCTCAAATGGGACTCTGTAGAGCTGCTTCATGGTGATGCTGTGTTTTCCCAAGATGCGTCTGATGGTGGTGATGCTCACATGGTTTATGTTGTTGAACACTTGCCTGTCTGCAAGTATTTTCTGTCGTAGCTGGTGGAGACGGATGGCATTGTCTGCCCTCACTAGGTCCACAACGGCGTCCTCCCCCAGAATGTCTTCGAGTCATTCTAGAGAAATACAACCACATATTGTCATCGGTTTGCTTATTTTTCTTACAGTACTTTACTGTATATACTGTATCATCCACTGTACAACACTGTACTTCAATATAAGTAATCATGGTATGTTTCACAAAAACTACCACTTTGGCTGCAAAAGGAGCATTAGCACCCTGCAATACCCTGTACACTTGATATGGTAATGTGATATACTGTAGAACAGTGCTATAAAAACCATCTGAGTAGAGTAGAAGGTAGAGAGGTGAAGACATACCTGTTTTCTAATCAGAATGTTCTTATTACAGATGCCACTGTGAAGCGGCTTAGATGTGGGTGGACTCTCTGCCCAGCTTCCCTCATAGTCAGGCCATGGTTGATGACATGGTCCACCAAAGTTGCTCTTATATCATCAGAAATATGGGTCCGTGCATGGCCGCCGCCGCCACCGCCGCCGCCTCCTCCTCCTCCTCCTCCTCCTCCTCCTCCTCCGCCTCCGCCTCCTCCTCCACCCTCCTCCGCCGCCCGCCTCCCTCCGCCTCCTCCTCCTCCGCCTCCTCCTCCGCCCTCCTCCTCCGCCTCCCTCCTCCTCCTCCCTCCTCCTCCGCCTCCTCCTCCTCCTCCTCCTCCTCCTCCTCCTCCTCCTCCCTCCTCCTCCTCCTCCGCCTCCTCCTCCTCCTCCTCCTCCTCCTCCTCCTCCTCCTCCTCCTCCTCCTCCTCCTCCTCCTCCTCCTGTTCCTCTTGCTCTCCCTCCATCTATGCTTGCAAAGTTCTTGAAATGGCTAAACTGAGGGCTTTTTGTAGTTGGCTAATTGGTGTTCAGTTTTGCAAGTAAGTGCCTTCAGGTGTGTATTTGAGTGGTTGCAATTACCTGATGTGTTTTGTATTTTGGATACATGTGTTTTCCAAATGGCACCCTGAGATTTCATTTTTGAACGAAGTGTCTTATGTATGAAATAGAGTGTAGTATGCAGGACCATGTGTGTTGCATAAAGGAGTAAGTGTGTTGCATAATTGCAACTAGAGTGCAAAGCAGCGCTTTTGTTTAAGGTATGGGTACATGTGTTTGAGGTATGGTAACAAAAGCTTCAAGTTGTGTTACTTTAGTCTAAGCATGGGTCTATAGTGTTCAAGCAACGGGCAAAAACTGTAAGTGGCCCTGTTATCGCTGTCCACATGCAAATGTTCAACATTTTTTTGATAATTGTTTATCTAGAGAGTCCAGAGAATTGCACTGCACTGGTTTTATTGATTTTGAGTTAAATACCTAGAATTAGTTCACAAAAGTAGGTTTTTTAAATAATATTAAATATTTAAAGAACAGTTGGATTGACATTAATGGTCCAAGAGTCAAAGATGTTCAGAATGAGGAGATTTGTCATATGATATGTAGATCTAGTGTTTGTGTAAATATATGAGCATTTTTTTAGCAATTTGAGACCATTTACCATAGAAATCCTGTGTTTGTGAAGCCTTTTTAACTATTATAGCGCCACCTATGGTCCAGTAAGACTATAGCACAGAGAACTATATACATGTAATACATTTTGAGTAACATAACAATAGGAACTGATAATGTAGAAAACAGCAGACAAATCACTTGCATAATCAGTTACATGAACATACCAATGCAAACACAACTTGTTCAAAAAAATGTGAAACATTTTATCATGTTCAGTTTTGAGAATTTCATTTCTGATCTGAGAAAAGCACCAAACTGTAAGCTGACTTTGGCCCTTTAATCTAAATCGAAGGTTCTGATTGGTGTGTGATAAATTTTGACTCCTAGTGTTTCCACTTGTGTAATTGTGTGCTAACTGAGCTCAAACTTTTCAGACTTGAATGAACAATATTGAATGCTAGTGCTTTCTAAATGATCACATGGTGTAAGCACTGAGAAATGTATGGATATATATATATATATATATATTGTATATGTAAATATTTTGAAACAAGTGTGAAGAATTTTGAATTATTGTGTATAAACGATGACAGCCGTGTTGCAGTTGTGCTTAACTTTTGCTTTCTTGTGTTTAAGGTTTTGTATCACAAGTTCATCACAGAGCAAATTGTGTCTTAGTGAGTGAGAATGTGTTTAGAAATATGCAAAAAGAGTGCATGAGATCTGCAAACAGTGTCTAAACTGCCTGAACTTGTTTAAGGTTTTAAAACAACTGCCTCAAACTAACTCCTCACATGTGCAAACACTTATTCCTTTACTTAACACCAACCAAACATGGCTTTAGAATAGGCCTAGGCCAAAGGTCAAGGTTATACAGTTTTTCCCAGTTCTATTTTTGAGACCAGAAAAGAAATTCTCAAAACTACTGTACTTGTTCAACCTCCACATCATCACTTGTGCACATCATAGCAGTTTCTCATTCTTCTGAACAAGTTCATTTCTACACATTTCTATTAGTCTTTTTGTAAATTTGCCATAAATTGTGCAGGTGAATCGTTTCACTAAGAGAATGTAGATCAAACAATGATAAACCAGTTCTCTAAAATTACTCATACAGTGCAGCATGCAAAAGCAAAGTTCTGTCAAAAGTGTGCTTCCTGTGTTTGCCTTTCCATTTTTGTATTTTTACCTTTGTGTCCATATTTCTTTCTTTTTATATATATATATATATATATATATATACACTTTTGAAATGGATATATGGCATACATAAGAAGTGCATCTTTCTGGATTTCAATTCAGTAACTGTCATAAAGAAAACTGTCAAAAAAAAGAGTTTGTTTTCAGTCTTGCTTTCATGTTTACTGAGAATTTTTCAACATCTCTCAGCCAATTACTTTCAGTCTTGTACAGAAATGTATATGAGCTTATGAAAGAAGAGCTTTGGGTTTTGAATAACTGTGTGTATATGATATATCAAAATATAATATTATGGCAAAGGTGTTTGCAACATTAGACAAATGTTTGCTTTTGAGATGTGTTTGTGATATTTTGAATGCAGTGCATGATTTTGTAAGAGATATGAGTGCAATTCTTGGATGTGTTTCTAAAGTTTTGAAAAAGAAGGGCAAAGTTATGAAAATGTGTGTAAGCAGTTAAAAAAATGTATTATTAAGTATTAACAGTTGAGTGCATTTTTTTCAGGATTATTTAATGAATCAAAAGATGTAAAGATCAGCAATTGTCTGAAATAAAAAGCTTTTGTAACTGTTTTCAACATAATAATAACAATAATAATAATACAGTTTTTTTCAACTGCTTACACACATTTTCAAAACTTTGCCTCTTTTTTTCAAAACTTTACACACAAATCTAAGAATTGCACACACAAAATGTAAAATGCCTCAAATCTCTTGCAAAATGAAGCACTGCATTCAAACTATCACAAACTCGTCTCAAAAGCAAACATTTGTTTTACGTTGAAAACACCTTTATATTATATTTTTGGATATGTCCTATACACACATTTATTCAAAACCTAAAACTCTTCTTTCATGAGCTTCTATGTATATTTCTGTACAAAACTGAAAGTATTTGGCAGAGAGATATTGAAAAATATGGTATACCAAACTGTTATTATTATTATTATTATTATTTTACTGTAAGCATTTGTGGTTGTGAATACAGTATTACACAGTACAAAAGAAAATAAATATTCTACTAGTCAAAAGTTTTTAAACAGTAAGATTTTTAATGTTTTTTTAAAAAAGTGTCTTCTGCTCACCAAGCCTGCATTTATTTGATTCAAAATACAGCAACAATAGTAAACTTTTGAATTAGTTTTACTATTTAAAATAACTGTTTTCTATTTGAATATATTTTAAAATGTAATTTATCCTGTGATTTCAAAGCTGAATTTTAGCATCATTACTGCAGTGACATGATCCTTCAGAAATCATTCTAATATTCTGATTTGTTTTATTTAATTTATTATTATTATTATTTTGTTAAAAACAGCTGAGTAGATTATTTTTAAGGTTTCTTTGATGAATAGAAAGTTCAGAAGAACATCATTTATATAGAAATTTTTCTATTCATCAAAGAATCCTAAAAAAAGGTACTTAACTGCTTTAAATATTAATGATAATAATAATAATAATAAATGTTTCTTGAACAGCAAATCAGCATATAAGAAAGATTTCTGAAGGATCAGGTGACACTGAAGACTGGAGTAATGATGCTGTAAATTCAAAAGCTTTTTGTCTATATCACAATATATTACATATTTACAATATATTCACATATATAAAACAGTTATTTTAAATAGTTTAAATATTTCACAATATGCATTGCATAATTCATAATTTTGAAAAAGGTGATTATTCCAAGGCCTATTCTAAAGCCATGATTGGTTGGTGTTAAGTAAAGCAATGAGTGTTTGCACAAGTGAGGTGTTAGTGTGAGGCACTGATGAATTAGTGTGGCATTTTGATTGGTTGTGTTTAAAATAGAAAATCAAGATACTTCCTTTTAGATTCTTGTGTGTTACATGAGTGAAAACTGAGTCAAAGGCCAAGAATTAGTGCATGGTTTTGCAGATTTGGTGTGTGGTTCTGGTGTTTGAGTGTCAGGTTTTAGAAACTGTGTGACAAGTAAAGATTTTGTGTGTATGCAGTTGGAAAAAACTGTAATAATAATAACAATAATAATAATAATAATAATAATAATAATAATAATAATAATAAATGTTTTTTTAGCAGTAAATCAGAATATTGGAATGATTTCTGAAGGATCATGTGACTGGAGTAATGATGCTAAAAATTCAACTTTAAAATCACAGGAAATAAATTATATTTGAAATATATTCAAATATAAAATAATTATTTTAAATAGTAAAAATAATTAGAAAGTTTATTATTTTTGCTCTACTTTGGATCAGATAAATGCAGGCGAGGTGAGCAGAAAAGATGTCTTTAAAAAAAAAATCTTGCTGTACTGTTTGACTGGTAGTGCATTTATTTTCTTTCGTACTGTGTAATACTGTATTCACAACCACAAATGCTTACAGTAAAAAAAAAAAAAAGTTTGGTTTCAATCTTGCTCTCTTGTTAACTGTTAATTTTTCAACATCTCTCTGCCAATTACTCTTATTCTTGTACAGAAATGTACAGGAGCTCATGAAAGAAGAGCTATAGGTTTTGAATAACTGTGTGTGATATATCCAAAAATATAATATTAAGGCAAAGGTGTTTGCAACGTATGACAAATGTTTGCTTTTAAGATGTGTTTGATATTTTGAATGCAGTTCTTCATTTTGCAAGAGATGTAAGGCATTTTGCTTTTTGTGTGTGAAATTCTTGGATTTGTGTGTAAAGTTTTGAAAAATAGAGGCAAAGTTTTGAAAAGCATTTGTATTTGACTAAAGTGTGCATGATTTGAAAGCTTTGTTTGATTTTGAGTGCAGGTAAAATGGTTTTGAAGTGATTCTTTGATTTTGTCAAGGTTCAGTGAATTTAGTTTGAACAATTGGATTTGTGTTTAAGGTTTTGAGAAAATTAGTCATGGTTTCAAAAAAATGTGTTTTAGCAGTTCAGAAAAAACTGTAATGTGTCTGGCTTCCGATTTCTTCTGCTCGCAGCTATTTTAGCTGTACAGAACAGTTGTTCCCCTTCAGTCGTTTCACTACGACGTTACATATGGGAACTCGCTTGAGAGTCCAATCATCTCCAAGCCTTATTCAAAAGGCCAATGAACATTCATGAACATTGGCGAGTGGTATTTGCATGCCGAGCCACTCCCCCGTACATACGGGTATATAAGATGGCGGCGTGCAACCACTCATTCAGACTTTTGCTTTTGGAGCCTCGTCTTCTGAGCCATTTAAAAAAAAAAAAAGAAAAGAGTTCCTGAGTTCACACTCTCTCTGCCCAAAACACCTCCGGCCGATCCCTCTAGGCTGGATGATTGGTTTCTGGGGAGGGCTCCCGCGGCACCGCCGCGCTCTCCCCCAGTGCCTTTCTTCCCTGAGGTGCATGAGGAGCTGGTGAGGACTTGGCGAGCCCTGCACTCTTCTCGTCCACGTCCCAGCTCCTCTCCCCTCGCCTCTCTCGACGGCGGTGCAGCCCGGGGTTATGAGGTGGTCCCTCAGGTCGAGCGCGCTGTCGCGATGCATCTATGCCCGCCCGGCGCTGCCACCTGGCAGGATCGGCCCCATCTCCCCTCCAGGGCGTGTGAGTTCTCGTCCGCTCTTGCGGGCCGGACTTACCACGCCGCTGGACAGGCTGCCACCGCCTTGCACGCCATGGCCACCTTACAGGTGTACCAGGCCAAGGTGTTGAAACACCTGCACGAGAGGGGTTCTGACCAGGGTGCAATGGAGGAACTCCGCGCCGCCACCGACTTCACCCTCTGGGCTACGAAGGTGACGGCGCGTTCCCTTGGTCAGGTGATGTCCACCATAGTGGTCCAGGAGCGACATCTATGGCTGACCCTGGCCCAGATGGCAGATGTCGACAAATCACGGTTTCTCAACGCTCCTATCTCCCAGGGCAGCCTATTCGGCGACACCGTCGAGGACTTTGCCCAGCAGTTCTCGGCGGTTCAAAAGCAGACGGAGGCGATTAAACATATCCTGCCCTGCGGCGACATTCCAACCACGTCCGCAGGGCCCCAACCTCCGCCTGCTCGTCGCTGAGGGCGCTACCCTGCGGCTTCCAAACAACCAGCTCCGTCCCCTGCAAAGGTACATGACACCAGATTGGCAGCCCGACGTCGAGCTGGCCGTGGGAGAGCGGCACCGCCCGGAGGTGGAGAGAATCACTCTTTGGGGGATGACAACATCAACGTCCCCACTCCCGGTGGAGGGCCGGGAGCTGTCACAGAAAGAGTCAATTCTCTCACCTCCGGGGTTCAGGCCCCGAGTTCCATCTTTGAGCAGCGCCCAAGAAGTGTCTCCTCGGATTCGGACTCGGAGCCTGATGTCGCCAGCGCGGGAACCAGGGAAGAAGGTAAGCGCTGCCCAGTGCAGTATGACTTTTCTCCAGGACGTTCTTCCTTCTGGGATCAGTCCCCTTCCCCTTCCCCCCCCAGGCTGCCCCACTGCGGTCACGTCGGTCAACGTCCTTTTGATACCCCTGGCGACCAGGCTGGGAGCCTGGCTTCAGCTTCCCAGCCCCTCGAAGGTGGTTGATTCGGACGGTACGTCTCGGCTATGCGATTCAGTTCGCCAGGCGTCCACCCAGGTACAGAGGCGTCCTTTCCACTTCTGTCCATTCAGACACACATGCCGCTGTGCTTCGTGCGGAGGTTGCAGTCCTACTGGCGAAGGACGCAATCGAGCCTGTCCCTCCAGCCGAGATGAAGTCAGGGTTTTACAGTCCTTACTTCATCGTGCCCAAAAAGAGCGGTGGGTTAAGACCCATCCTGGATCTTCGAGCCCTGAATCGGTCCCTTCTCAGGCTGCCGTTCAAGATGCTCACGACGAAGCGCATGCTAACATGCATTCGTCCCCAGGATTGGTTCGCAGCCATCGACCTGAAGGACGCGTACTTTCACGTCTTGATCCTGCCTCGACACAGACCCTTTCTACGGTTTGCTTTCGAGGGTCGAGCGTATCAGTACAAAGTGCTTCCATTTGGCCTCTCCCTCTCTGCCCGTGTCTTTACGAAAGTTGCGGAGGCTGCCCTGTCCCCTGTTTGGCAGACGGGCATTCGCATCCTCAACTATCTCGACGACTGGCTTCTCATAGCTCACTCGACTCAAGGTTCCCACCACGCCTTTCCGCGATCAGGTGGTGAACCTGCAAGCTGCACTCGGCACTTCAGACGGACTGAGCAGCTCTTCGTCTGCTTTGGAGGTCAGCAGAAAGGGAATGCTGTCTCCAAAGAGAGGTTGGCCCATTGGGTGGTAGATGCCATCTCCCTGTCGTACCAAAACCAGGGAGAGCCATGCCCCTTAGGTGTTCATGCCCACTCCACACGGAGTGTTGCCTCATCCTATGCGTTGGCTCATGGCGCCTCACTAGCAGATATCTGTAGAGCTGCGGGTTGGGCGACACCTAATACCTTCGCCAGGTTCTACAACCTTCGCGTAGAGGCCGTATCCTCCCGTGTCTTAACATAGACATCACAGGCGAGCGGGAGTCCGGCTGGTGTCGGCTTGCTGCGCCATTTCTAATGGATCCGTGCGCTATTTCCCTCAGTTGTTCCCTCCGGCGAACCTGGGTCCTCCATGCCCCGCAGTCAGGCCTAGTGCGGAGTAGTGCTTGTCTGTGCTCCGGTTGGGTCTCCTTCGCCCAGCAGGTTGTGGCAACATGTTTCAGTATTTTTCCACGGTCAGCCAGAAGGCCGATGTTTCCCTCATATATCCCTAAAATCTATAGATATATTGAATTTCTTGTGTTCCACATGTAGAGATTTCATGTGCTCCGCCCCCCCAACTCCTGCTTCAGTACAACTGGCATCCCTGTGGGGCCCCCTATTGGCCCCCAGGGCGTTGGGAAGGTTACGCTCATATCCGTCTGCTGACACGTCTGCCTGTCGGCACGCGGCGTGTTGCGTAACGCGACGTCTGGTTCGTGGCCTGTTCCATGGGTCTGTTCCCATATGTAACGTCGTAGTGAAACGACTGAAGGGGAACGTCTAGGTTACGTACGTAACCCTCGTTCCCTGAAGGAGGGAACGGAGACGTTACATCCCCTGCCACGACCTGACGTCGCGCTGACGCCGGGCTGCAGCTCGGCTCCTCAGCAAAAGCCTGAATGAGTGGTTGCACGCCGCCATCTTATATACCCGTATATAC
Source organism: Labeo rohita (assembly GCF_022985175.1). NCBI lineage: Eukaryota > Metazoa > Chordata > Actinopteri > Cypriniformes > Cyprinidae > Labeo > Labeo rohita. Next base: position 22,433,921 of record NC_066877.1, read on the forward strand.
GGGGGAGTGGCTCGGCATGCAAATACCACTCGCCAATGTTCATGAATGTTCATTGGCCTTTTGAATAAGGCTTGGAGATGATTGGACTCTCAAGCGAGTTCCCATATGTTACGTCTCCGTTCCCTCCTTCAGGGAACGAGGGTTACGTACGTAACCTAGACGTTTTGCTGCTTGATATTGCAAACTGGTGTTTCTTACCATATTATTTTAATCATCAACACTGGTTTGTAGAGCAAACAATTCTACTGTTTCCTGCACTTGTTATTCTTCTCATTATTTCACAAAAACGACTAATGAATCAAAAGTCTCACACATTCACAGAAAACGGATTACTTCTGTATTGAAAAATAAGGAGGGGAGAAAAACATCTGAGAGGATCAAGGATCCGGGAACAGATATGATACAGGAAGAAGTGATCAAATTTCTTGTTATACTTCAAACAAGGGCCTGTCACTTGAACAATTAGAGTTTTTAATCAAATTGTAACTCAAATGTTCCTTATTTAAATAATTATTGCCCAAGGCATATGCAAAAAGGCCTGACTGAGTTGGATTAGTGGTTAGTAGTGTGTCGTTCCTTCTTCCTCCATTAGAAAATACAGCACTAGATGCTTAAAATCTACTTGCAGTAAATATTTAGTTAATCTAATATTAAATTTCTAGACAGGCTTATCGTATCAATCAATCATATCCTCTTTCATCCTCATGACTTATACACAGTTGACATTAAGTAAAATATAAAAGCAGGACTATGGCAAGCCGTTTTAACATTTAATCTATTTCCCGTACTAGTATCTATTTTCATGTTACTAGTACTTATTTTTTAGATACTAGTATCTTTTCCCTTAAGTACTAGTACTTATTTATTAGATACTAGTACTTATTCATTAGATACTAGTACTTATTCATTAGATACTAGTACTTTTTTAAAAGATACTAGTACTTATTCATTAGACACTAGTTCTTATTTATTAGGTACTAGTACTTATTCATTAGATACTAGTACTTATTAAATAGATACTAGTACCTATTAAATAGATACTAGTACTTATTCATTAGATACTAGTACCGATTTAATAGGTACTAGTACTTATTTATTAGATACTAGTACTTATTAAATAGATACTAGTACTTATTAATTAGATACTAGTACTTATTTTAATAGTGACTAGTAACAATTCTGTTGTTACTAGTAAAAAAAAAAAAAATTTGCCATTGATTTCTATGGGATCTGTCATAGAGATATCAACTATTCAGTTTTGACTAGTATGTATTCCAGTTGTGACTAGTAGTTAATCATTAGGTACTAGTATCTATTTAATAGATACTAGTACTTATTAATTAGATACTAGTACTTATTAAATAGATACTAGTACTTATTTATTAGATACTAGTACTTATTCATTAGATACTAGTACTTATTCATTAGATACTAGTACTTATTTATTAGATACTTGTACTTATTAATTAGATACTAGTACTTATTAAATAGATACTAGTACTTATTAATTAGATACTAGTACTTATTAATTAGATACTAGTATTTATTAAATAGATACTAGTACTTATTAATTAGATACTAGTACTTATTTAAAATGTTACTAGTAAGATTTTTTATTTTACTAGTAAAATGTTTAATTGAACTCTACTATGGCCATTCGGACTAGTCATAACATAAGACGAGTAAAAAAGCTAATCTGACTAGTAAAATAACAATTGTTACTAGTAATAATTATAAAAGATACTAGTGTCTAATAAATAAGTACTAGTAACTAATGAATAATTACTAGTATCTATTAAATAGTTACTAGTATCTAATGAATTAGTACCAGTATCTATTTAATAAGTACTAGTATCTAATGTCTGCTTGCTAGTAATATCTAAATAGATACTAGTCACTATTGCAATAACTACTAGTCCGAAATTAAAAGATGATATCAAAAACAGAATAAGTACCCTTCACTGTTCGTTTGGAGATATCTTTAACCTCATAAAGAACTAGTAAGAATTTATTTGGAGATATCTTCATTTAAACAGATCATTACATAAACATGAGTTCCTATCCACCATCCAATCAGAGTCCACATGGTAATACAATACATGAATATGCTGAATTAATTTGATTGTTAAGTAGGGCTACATGGCTTTGTATATTAGCCTACCTTGCTAACTGGTTACCATGAAAACACAAGGAAAGATGCCAAATCTTTTGCCCAGCAAAAGTATTTTGACATGTTTTTACTCCAAATTCACTTCATAACATCAGTCGAGCATTGGAAATAACTTCCTTTTGTGATCTGATATGGCTTTATTAAACAGAATGAGGCAGAAAGCATGTCACCTAATAACAGTGTTAAAGGCTATGTCGATTAGCACTGTCTTTTAA